>NC_069502.1:1149864982-1150067482 GCF_027579735.1 Bombina bombina | reverse complement strand
ATATATAGAGAGAGAGAGAGAGAGAAGCAAGTAAAATGTGTTCACTCAGTATACTGGGTAGACACAAGTGATACTCTATAATTGGCGCTAGTCAATATTGTGTAGGGTATAGTGGAAGCTATATAAGACAAGTACTGGTTGAGATGTATGACCCCAATCAGTAAGTGTAAATGTGTATACAAGGGTTGACACAGCGCCTATATATCCATTAAAATATGGGTAATGTATGGGAATATGAATAAAAGAGATAAATAATAGATTAAAAAATATTGATAATAAATAAAAAAGATATAAAAATATATAGTAAAATAAATAATACTAAAAAGTAAATAAATTGTGAAACAATGTTCATATAAGTCTTTAGAATGTATACAGTCCGTAATAAATCTTCACATAAAGTTGATATGCAGTAATAGATGGTATATAATACCCTTACCAGATATTACCCCAATCTAATGAGGTAAGTATGCCGCACTGGGGGTATATATAGATAGTAGAATCTTCTCCTTGTATCCAGATGTGATGCCTCTTGGGTTTTCGTTAGCCTCCTGGAGTATGCAGGGATGTGTTTCTGGTTGTAAATAGATCCCTTGCACTTCCTTTGGGTTGGTAGTTAGCCTCTTGGAGTACCTTTTCTGTCTTGGTATAAATGTTCACGTGTGGAAACTTCCTGCAAAAAACTGTTTTTAATTTGAGCGCCTGTACGGAACCTCTGAAAGTCCAAAATTCTTTATCTACCCAAGGTGGCACTCATAACAAATTTACTGGCACTCTACAGTTGCCTATGTTGTCTTTAGAAAGGTCTGTCCCTGCTCTTTGGTCTTTAAAGGGACATGATACCTAAATGTTGAAACACTTGAAAGTGATGCAGCATAGATGTAAAAAGCTGACTAGAAAATATCACCTGAACATCTCTATGTAAAAAAAGAAAGATATTTTACCTCAAAATGTCCTAAGTATTCACACCCCATTTTAATGGAATGTAAGCAGCCAATCAGTATGCCTGTCCCGGGATCTGCAAGGGAGCATGCTTCATGCACACTCATGTTATTTCTATATTCAGTTTAAAAGGATAGTAAACCCAATTTTTTTCTTTCATGATTCAAATTGAGCATGCAATTTTAAGCAACTTTCTAATTTACTCATATTATCAATTTTTCTTCGTTCTCTTGCTATCTTTATTTGAAAAAGTAGGAATGTTAACTAAGGAGCTAGCCAATTTTTGGTTTAGAACCCTGGCTAGTGCTTGCTAAATGGTGGCTACATTTAGCCACCAATAAGCAAGTGCAACCCAGGTCTGAACCAAAAATGGGCCGGCTCTTACGCTTTCATTCCTCCTTTTCAAATAAAGATAACAAGAGAAGGAAGAAAAATTGATAATGGGGTAAACTAGAAAGGTGCTTAAAATTGCACGCTCTATTTGAATCATGAAAGAAAAAACTTGCGTTCAGTATCCTTTTACGGAAGTTTACTATGAAATCTCATGAGATCACAGTAAAACAGTTCATGGCCATGGCACTGCTGATGCTGATTGGCTGTTGCTCATTTCTTCCTTTTTTTTACCTGCAGCTGGGCAGTAACTGAAATATAACTTTTTACAGATACTTACTCTGGTGAGCTGAGGAAATTGTGAGGTAAAATATCTTCCCTTTTTACATAGAGATGTTCAGGTGATATTTCCCTGTTTGCTTTTTACAGTTATGCTGCATCAGTTTCAAGTGATTTAGCATATAAGTTCCTTTAAATCAAAACCAGGGATCTTTGTGGCTACTGACTATAACAATCTGTGATTAGACTCTGAATCAGATATAGTGCCAAAACCAGAGGCATTGACAGTAGTCATTTTATCTTTGCACACAATATATCGGCAAGTAAACCAGCATTGCAGAAGATCTGCATACTAAAACAAGTGATTACATCATTGAAGGGACTAAAACCCAAAACTTTTCTTTCATGACTTAGAACATGACATTTTAAACAACTTTTTATTTACTTCTACTATCTTAATTTTTTTAGTTCTTTTGGTACCCTTTGTTAAAAAGCATACCTAGTGAGGCTCAGGAGCAGCAGTTCACTACTGGGAGCTAGCTACTCATTCGGTTACCCAATGTGTAGAGCTAGTTCCCAGTAGTGCATTGCTGCTCCTTCAACAAAGGACAACAAGAAAATGAAGCAAATTTGATAACTGAAGTAAATGAAAAGTTCAATAAAATTGTATGCTCTATCTTAATCATGGAATAAATATTTTGAGTTTTAGGTTCCTTCAAATAATGTGGTTTTGTTGGTAATTGTTTTAAAGTACAGGGACATACTCCTTTAAAAAGCATTTTATTTTATGTGCATTGATGTGGCCAATTACCAACTGATATAAATGTGCTCTTAAACGGATCAAGCAATCACTGTACCATGTTGTAGTCAAGTCTAGGCAATAGCTTTTGAGGTGCTAAATTTCAAGAAGGGGGTCTCATTTTCTGTTACTTATTTCCACTTTTTATTTGTCACCTTTCACCTTCTTATTCCTATATCTTTGCTCTGTGTAAAGCACTGTGCATGTTAAAAAGGTAGCTGGCATCAGATTTGAGTGTGATGCTGTAATGAATGAGTTGCATAGACTCCTCCCCTGCAGAACTACCACTGTTTGCTGGCAGAGAGTTTTGAAATGTGCACTAATACATTGAAGTCTTTCTGGGACCACTGAAAACCAAACAGAAAAACAATTGTGTTCCTTTGTATTTATTCTTTTACTTATCCCGTTAGGCTCCGGCTGCATTTGGGTTGGTCTCGTTTCTCATGCATGCCGGCTTGGAGAAGAAACAGATTCAGAAGCACCTTTTAGCATTTTCTTTGGCTGCTCCTTTGCTGACCATTACCACCTACCTGATCCTGAGCATGGTGAGATGATTGCTAACATTTCTATTAAGTTAAATATTATTCCTGAACAGGGGTGTAAATATTTATGCAAACCAAAGATGTAAATAAATTGTTAGTGTTTTACAATATGCATTAAATTGTCTTTAGCCAGATTGATAATGTTATTTAATAATATGGTCTTGCTGCCCATCATATTTATCACAACTTTTCTCACATTAATGGAGGTTCACTTACTAAGTGACAAAACCTTCTGTAATCAGGAATACACCTTATGAGTTTCCACCTAAAATATACGGATACATGGTACAAATTTCTATCACTTGCTATCTGTTTTACAGAGTCCATTAAATATGTATATAGTGTGTGTATTTGTGTGTGTGTATATATACTATATGTGTGTGTGTGTGTATGTATGTATAGGGGTGGAAAAATATCACTATGGTTTACTAGTCGGGGGTTAAAAGTTACTAGTCCATTCAATGTTAAAGATAAGAAAAACATCAAATTTCTAAGTCGTCCAGGACTAGTGGACCACTAGAAATTTCAAGATTATATATATATATATATATATATATATATATATATATATATATATATATATATATATATATATATATAGTCCCCACCAGTTGCTCTGCTTTTATGTTGTTGTTGTTTTTTCCTTCTTAATATGAGGAGAGTCCACGGCATCATTCCTTACTGTTGGGAAATACTGAACCTGGCCACCAGGGGGAGGCAAAGAAACCCCAGCCAAAGCCTTAAATACTCCCCCTACTTCCCTCATATCCCAGTCATTCTTTGCCTTTCGTCACAGGAGGTTGGCAGAGAAGTATCAGAAGATTCAGAGCAGTTCCTTAAGAAGGGTATCTGTCCTTCGAAATGGGACTGGAGTTTTAGTGGTGAGAGCATTGACGAATGTTAGAGTCTGGAGATGCAGGGAGAGTCTTTCTTCGAACCCATCCAGACTCGTATTAACAGCTCCTAAGCAATCAGTGTTGACGAGTTTCACTGCCTGCTTCCATCACTCAAGTCCATGTCAGGAGCATTGCTACAAGACTGTCAAACTTGAGAGGCTATGTTTCTGTTCCACGGCATAGATTCTGGTAAGATTGTTTCATTTTTTTATACACATATGATAACGCAAAAAGACAGGGTCACAGTGTGGCTCCTTTTATCTGTATGGAATCAAGGGTTAATATCTCCGGAGGGGGGTTATTGAACAGGGGGGATTAATCACATCATTTTATTTTATTATGATTATGCTGCAACATGTGTGAGATGAAGCTCAGGCAGATGTTGGAACATACAGGTTTTACTTTCGTTTTTGGAAGCTGCGCAGCCTGAAAGGCTTGGCACTCTTTTTTTCCTATTATAGCAGGGGCGGTCCTGCATTGTCCACCGTGTGCCCGGTTGTGGTCACACTGATTTCCTTTCCTAACCATGCGGTTTACTGGAGAAGAAGCGGTTTCTCTGTTTGGCCTGGGTCATAGGAGGTGGTGAGTGCCCCAGCCATTGGGGGTGTAAAAGGTGCCGTTTTATCTTATTATTCAATAGTCCAATTTCTAAGCGCAAACTATGGAGGATTCTGATACATTAGAGGGTACTCCCTCTTTACCTAAATCTAATACCTGTCTATATTGTGAGGAGGCCGCGGTATACCCACCTGCTCAATTATCTTCCACATGCCTTGATAAAATAATCATGTCAAAGAAAGTTAATATGTTTGATACCACTGAGCCGTCCACCTCTGAGGTGTCTCTGTCCCTTGAGGTGTGCACCCTACAGTCATCTCCTAATACACATGCAGCTTCCCGTAACACTCCTAATCCTCCATCTGGAGGGGCCCTTTTACCGCCAGACTTTACTGAGCAGTTACAAACGGCAGTGTCTGCGGCCTTCAATGCTTTATCTCGCCCTGCTAAGCACAAGCGAATGGTCAAATTTTGCTATCCTTCTCAGGGGTCATCTACTAGCTTATTGGATTTATCTGATACAAGATTATCCGATGATGAAGACGCCTCTGATACTTCAGAGGGTGCTCTTTCTGGGTCAAAATCTGCTGCCTCTAAGCCTCCAGCTGCGGAGGAACCAAACTTTATATTTAGGATTGAACATTTACACATTCTGCTAAAGGAAGTTTTGGCTACTTTAGAGGTTCCAGAGCCTAAATTGCCTGAGGAACCTTTGATTCCTAAATTATATAAGGTCTAAGAGGACAGGGTTGTACCACAGACTTTCCTGGTTCCCATGAAGATGGCGTACATTATTAAGAATGAATGGGAAAGAATTGGTTCTTCTTTTTTTTGTTGTTGTTTCAACTGGCAGCGGCTGTTGCTGCGGTTGCTGGAGCGGCTACCTTCTGGTGCAAAAAAGAGAGGCCTTTCTAGGGTGCGTGAGGAATCTTTCCTCCCTGGGAGTCATTGTCCCGGTACCTCCTGCAGAAAGAGGTCTGGGATACTACTCAAACCTTTTTATGGTCCCAAAGAAGGAGGGAACTTTCTGCCCAATTCTGGACCTAAAGTGCTTAAACAAATTCCTATCTGTCCCCTCGTTCAAGATGGAGACAATAAGGTCCATCCTTCCCTTAGTTCAGAAAGGACAGTTCATGACCACGATAGATCTGAAGGATGCTTACCTTCACTTTCCAATACAAGTTCCTAAGGTTTGCGTTCCTGGACCAACACTACCAGTTTATTGCACTTCAGTTTAGTCTAGCTACTGCTCCAAGAGTTTTTACGAAGGTTCTAGGGGCTCTGCTTGCAGTGGCCAGGACCAAGGGTATAGCAGTAGCGCCATACTTGGACGATATTCTGGTTCAAGCACCATCCTGTCATCTGGCAGAAGACCATTCGAAAGCTCTTCTATTTCTTCTTTGATCTAATGGATTTGAAGATAAACTTAGAAAAGAGTTCTCTTATTCCTAATACCAGGGTGGAATTCCTGGGTAATATAATAGATTCCAGATCCATGAGGATATTCCTTACAGACCAGAGATGTTACAGGCTAACTTCCACTTGTCTTGCCCTCCAGACCGCCTTAAGGCCCTCTTTGGCTCGGTGTATGGAGGTGATTGGTCTCATGGTGTCCAGCATGGACATCATTCCTTTTGCCAGATCCCATTTCAGACCACTTCAGCTGTGCATGCTGATACAGTAAAATGGTGATCATTCGGATCTGTCTTAACAGATATCTCTGGACAACCGGTCGAGAGAATCACTCTCCTGGTGGCTCTGTCCAGATCACCTGTCCCAAGGGACATCCTTCTTGAGACCATCCTGGGAGATTGTGACTACGGACGCAAGTCTTTCAGGATGGGGAGCTGTTTGGGGTGGCAGGAAGGCACAGGGCCTATGGACTCGAGAGGAATCCCTCCTCCCGATCAACATTTTTTAACTTTTAGCGATCTTCAATGCTCTGAAGACTAGGCCTCTTCTGGGTTCATCCCAGTTTATCAGATTCCAATCAGACAACATGACCTCTGTGGCTTACATCAACCATTAGGGGGGAACGAGGAGCTCCCTAGCAATGAGGGAAGTATCTCGGATTCTGGAGTGGGCGGAGGCCCACAACTGCTCGCTGTCAGTGATCCACATCCCAGGTGTGGACAATTGGGAAGCAGATTTCCTCAGCAGACCATCCTTTCATCCAGTGGAATGGTCTCTCCATCCCGAGGTGTTTGCAGAGATTTGCAACAGATGGGGATGCCGGAGATAGATCTCATGGCGTCCCGGCTCAATTCCAAGCTACCCAGATATGGGTCGCGGTCCAGGGATCCTCAGGCGGAGCTAATAGATGCATTAGCAGTGCCTTGGAGGTTCAATCTAATTAATTTACATTTTCCTGCCGTTAACACTTCTCCCTCATGTAGTGGCCTGCATCAAGCAGGAGCAAGTTTCAGTGATACTGATTGCTCCATTGTGGCTGCAAAGGATGTGGTTCGCGGACCTGGTGGGGATGTCCTCATCTCCTACATGGAAGTTACCTTGTCGCAGGGATCTGCTGGAACAGGGTCCCTTTGTTCATTAAAATCTAGATTCTCTGAGGCTGACTGCGCGGAGATTGAATGCTTAGTCTTAGCCAAGAGAGGTTTCTCTGAGAGGGTTATTGACACTCTAATTCAGGCTCGTAAGCCTGTTACTTGTCGCATCTATCATAAAGTGTGAAGAGCTTACTTCTTCTGGTCTGAAGAATGTAGTTTTGCCTGGCATAAGGTTAAGGCTGCCAGGATTCTTTCCTTTCTACAGGAGGGTCTGGAGAAGGGCCTTTCTGCCCCTTCCCTGAGGGGACAGATTTCGGCCCTTTCTGTTTTGCTACACAAGAGGCTAGCAGAGCTCCCTGATGTGCAATCCTTCATTAAGGCTCTGATCAGGATCAGACCTTTGTTTAGATCCAACGCTCCACCTTGGAGTTTGAATCTTAAGTTTTTGCATTCGGTTGACATTAAATTGTTGTCCTGGAAGGTTCTTTTTCTATTGGCTATTGCATCGGCACGCAGAATTTCTGAAATGGCTGCCTTGCAATGTGAGTCTCCTTATCTGGTGTTCCACATTGATAAGGCTGTCCTACGTCCCCGTTTGGGTTTTGTTCCTAAGGTGGTGTCTGATCGTAACATCAATCGGGATATTGTGGTTTCTTCCTTGTGTCCTAATCCTCCTCCTTCGAAGGAACGTTTACTTCATAATTTGGATGTGATTCGAGCTTAGAAGTTTTATCTTCAAGCTACTAAAGATTTTAGACAAACTTCTTCCTTGTTTCGTTATCTACTCTGGGAAGCGTAAGGGTCTGAAGGCTTCTTCGACTTCCTTATCTTTTTGGTTGAGGAGTGTTATACGCTTAGCTTATGAGTCAGCGGGACTTAGACCTCCTCAAAGGATTACGGCTCATTCCACTAGAGCGGTGGCTTCCTCCTGGGCCTTTAAGAACGAGGCCTCTATGGATCAGATTTGTAAGGCTGCTACCTGGTCCTCCTCACATACGTTTTCTAAATTCTACAAATTTGACGTTTTTGCTTCGGCTGCTTTTGGGAGAAAGGTTTTGCAATCTGTGGTGCCCTCAGATTAGGGTCTGCCTTTCTTTTACCCCTCCCGTTATCATTCAGTGTCCTCTAGAGCTTGGGTATAGTTTTCCCAACAGTAAGGAATGATGCCGTGGATTCTCCTCATATTAAGAAGGAAAACATAAATTATGCTTACCTGATAATTTTGTTTCCTTCTGTATGAGGAGAGTCCACGGCCCCCGCCTGTATACTCTGATGGGCGGACCAAAATTTGTTTTCTCTTCCGGCACTATTTTTGCTCTGATATTTCTCCTACTGTTTCTTGTTCCCTTGGCAGAATGACTGGGATATGAGGGAAGTAGGGGGAGTATTTAAGCCTTTGGCTGGGGTGTCTTTGCCTCCTCCTGGTTGCCAGGTTCAGTATTTCCCAACAGTAAGGAATGATGCCGTGGACTCTCCTCATACAGAAGGAAATGAAATTATCAGGTAAGCATAATTTATGTTTTTACCAAAATATATATTGTATGTATTAGGGATGCACCGATACCGATACTAGTATCGGTATCGGTACCGATACCAAGTATTTGCATGAGTACTTGTGCAAATGCACTGATACTTAAACCGATACCTCCACTTCCTACCCATATGCTATCTTGTAGGGTTTTTTCAAACTGCATGTTCCCATTTCATTTTAAACTGGAGAGGAGACTAAACTAAAAATAGTAGTAAAATTGTTTACTATTGTTCTGCCAATACAAATTGCTGTTATTTGTATTATTGTAGGAGAGATCACTGTACCTCGTTCAGACAAACCCCTGAAGTACTGGGCAGTTAATAAACAGATTTCCAGCTCTGGCTAAAATGGCCCAAAAATATCTTTCTGCCCCATGCAGTAGTGTGGAAAGATAAAGGCTGTTCAACTTAGAATCAAACCTCCATACAAATGTCAGATTGATGTTATATAACAGCCCTACAACCCAATTGCATCACCCCTTTAAATGTAATATTTTATTGTAATAGTTTTTATTTATAAACATGTTCAGTGAACTTTTTTATTATTTCATAATGTCTTTTGAGCTACAGTCCTTTATAATTATAAAGAAGGAATCTTAAATAATTAGTCTGTATTGTGTTTGGTAAACTGTCACATGACATAAAAAAAGTATCGGTAATTGGTATCGGCGAGTATTTGAAAACAAGTATCGGTACTTGTACTCAGTCATAAAAAAATGGTATCGGTGCAACCCTAGTATGTATAATACATCCAGCGAGAGACTGTAGTGCTCAATCCATTATTGTCAATGGTGGTGCTCTTCATCTCCAGAGAGCTTGTTGCATTGGGGGAGAGAGAATATGCACGCTCTACTCAAGGCACCTTGCACTAAATAGCCCCTGCCATTGCCAGTAATGGTTCTGGCCTTTTGGCCTCTGATTGGCTGTAGCTTTCTCAGCCTGTTACAATATACATGAATAAGCAAGCATACTATAACTGCTTCTGTGTGCTGCTGTCATCCTAGGGGCATTGTAGGGAATCTTTAAAGGGACACTGTTCTGTAAAAATGTATCTCCTTTAATGTGTTCCCAATGATTCAGTTGACCTGCTGGGGACTCCTATTACCTTTAGTTTGACATTTTATATAGCTTAATAGTAATTAAAAATAATAAAAAAATTATTTTGCTTGTTAAAACCACCACCTTTACTGAAAATAACAATAATTTTGTATTTTCTAAAGAAAAGTTATGTATACAAAAATCAACAGCAACACAGTGGGGGTTGGGAGTGACTGATATTAAAATCTTAATTTTTATTTGTTCTTTCTAAGTATCAGCCATTGTGTAAAGAGATAACAGAAGGAGGAATTTGTGCGCAGAGAAATAGATAAGTGTGTCTGCTCTTTCTGCACGCTCAAACCATTTAAATGGGTTGTGCTTTCAATGAACATAAAAACCAGCTATTTCATATAAGAAAATAAATCTTAAGGAGCCATTCCCAATGCATTTTATACTCTGCAGTAGAGCTGCAACAACTAATCATCATACTCGATAATAATCGATTATGAAAATGGTTGTCAACGAATCTCATAATCGATTACGGTAGTTGGTTTGCAATTAGCTGGTCTGTGCACAGCACCAGCTGCTTTACTCCGATAAGCTCCTGCACTTGGTATTGTGTTTTATGTTTATGTCCTTAGCCTAAAGGACGTCTACAGAAGTTTACTTTTCACTTTTTCAGGACAGTATAAGTTTACAACTACTCCTGGCTTATGTGCAACCCAGATATAATAGTCATCATTTGTATCGTTTATATTAAATCAGGAGATTTTGGACTATGCTTTCATGATATAGTGCTGAGCTTGTTATTTACACCTAGCCCCTAGACTGATGGGAGTTATTTAAATTAATGTGCACCATTATCTGTTTGCACAATTATTAGCGGATTGCTTGCTATTGCTGATTTTATGTACTGTATAGATAAATGTGTAAGGCTTTGTCCTGTTATTGATATAAAGCCCTAAGCGCTTTTTTTTATTATTATTTTTTTTTTTTATATTTTTAATAAATTATGATATGTACCAGATTCAACCTTTATAATTATATATTTGTTATTTTTAGAGAGTACTAGATATTTTCCCCCTAACCTTTATAACTGTTTATTTACCATTGCATATAGATATTAAATATATTTTTTTATGTTAGAATGAAGTCAAGGGTTACTTTATTGAGATGCCCCTTGCAAAGGTGGAAAACACTTTGTATTGGTGGAGAGTTAACAAAGATAAATATCCCACTTTGGCGAAATTGGCAAAACCCTACTTATGCATCTCAAGCACCTCAATACCATCTGAGTGCCGCTTCTCTGCTGCAGGAAATATAGCTGCATACAGAGAACCAGCCTTAGCCAGGAGCATGTGGACATGTTGAGATTTTTGCATTTCAATGCAAAGTTTCTGAAAGAGTGAATAACAATGTTAAAAACAGTAATAGTCTACTTGTTTCTAGTTCTACCTCTTTTCAGTTTGCGGTTTTGCTTAATTATAAAAATGTGCTCTGCTGCTTAAAAATTGGACAAACGGTTATGTAAAGTTAATGTAAAGTTTTAGTCTGAAGTTTATATTTGTAACACTGAGCCCAGAGGCAGAACATTTTTTCACTTTCTGTGATGATATTTTTTCTTTATTGAAAATTTTCTGCAGGTCATTTTGAAATTATATTTTAAAGTGACACTAAACCCAAAAAATGTCTTTCATGATTCAGGTAGAGAATACAATTTTAAATACCTTTCCAAGTTACTTCTATTATCTAATTTGCTTCATTCTTTAGATAATCTTTGTTGAAGAAATAGAAATGCACATGGGTTAGCCAATCACACGAGGCATCTATGTGCTTCTACCAATCAGCAGCTATTGAGCATATCTAGATATGCTACTCAGCAAAGAATATCAAGAGAATGAAGCAAATTAGATAATAGAAGTAAATTAGAAAGATGTTTAAAATTGCATGCTCTCACTAAATCATGAAAGAAAAAATGTGGGTTTCATGTCCCTTTAATATAAGCAGTTAAAGCACCAGCTCAATTGCAATTTGTTGTTTAACTGGAGGATAAAGCAACTGTTAAAGTTGTATAATATATTGCATTTCAAATTAGCTGCTGATTTGTTTCCTTTGTTCTTGGCCTAAAGTCACATAATTATAAAGGTATAAATGTAGTAATGAAAAGATGTATAAATCACAAGGCCGTATTACATTCAGGAGTCATAGCTTTATTGACCGCTGCTCTGTATTTGACTGTTCTCTTCAAACAGCGCTTTGCTCTGGCTGCAAAGTGTTAAGGAAAACTTACACAGTACAAATAGAGCACAGTACTGTTTGAAGAGAGCAGCGCTGCAAAGTGAAAGCGCTAACAGTTACTGCATGTGCCCTGTGCTTTTTGCAGACATTTTCTGTGATGATATCTCAGATAACAGCATGTTCTGCCTTGGGGACACTCAGTATGTGGATTTTTTTTTTAAATATAGGAAACAATTATTGCTAATTTTTTTATCCGATTAATCGAAAAAATAATCGTCCGATTAATCGATTATGAAAATAATCGTTAGTTGCAGCCCCACTCTGCAGCAAGTATAACAAATCACTGGAAACTTATTTTACAGTACACTGTTTTCTTAATGTTAATGCATCACTTTAAAATGTAAGATGGAGAAGCCTGATTGATTAAAATAGTCATAATTTATTTAAATGTAGTCTGTGGGATGCAATGAATATGAAAATAGGGACAATAGGGAGTAATAGATTTTATTATAATTGAATTAATAGCACTGCGGAATCTGTTGGCGCTCTACAAATAACTGATAATAATAATAATAATTCTAACAAATTTCAAAATTATGTCTATTTCCAGTCCTCCTGTATCACGTGACAGCCATCAGCCAATCACAAATGCATATAAGTATATTCTGTGAATTCTTGCATATGCTCAGTAGGAAGTGGTGACCCAAAAAGTGTAAATATATAAAGACTGTGCACATTTTGTTAAAGGACCAGTCAACACTTTAGATTTGCATAATCAACAAATGCAAGATAACAAGACAATGCAATAGCACTTAGTCTGAACTTCAAATGAGTAGTAGATTTTTTTATAACAAATTTCAAAGTTATGTATATTTCCACTCCCCTTGTACCATGTGATAGCAATCAGCCAATCACAAATGCATATACGTATAGTCTGTGAATTCTTGCACATGCTCAGTAGGATCTGGTGACTCAAAAAGTGTAAATATAAAAGACTGTGCACATTTTTTTTAATGGAAGTAAATTGGAAAGTTGTTTAAAATGACATGCTGTATCTGAATCATGAAAATGCAATTTAACCTGAATGTCCCTTTAATGTAAGTATATTGGAAAGTTGTTTAACCCCTTAATGACAGTGCACGTACCAGGTACGTCACTCAAAAATTGTCACTTAATGACAATGGACGTACCTGGTACGTCCACCGGTAAAACAAGCGCTGGAAGCGATCCTGATCGCTTCCAGCTACTTTCCGGTTATTGTAGTAATGCCTCGATATCGAGGCATCCTGCAATAACCATTTTGACCCCTCCAGTGCAGAGAGAGCCACTCTGTGGCCCTTTCTGCACCGGACATCGATGGCCGCATTTGTTGGTGGGTGGGAGCTGAAGTGAGAGGCGGGTGGGCGACCATCGATGGGTTCTGCATCTGAGAGGGGGCGGGGTCTCCAGGGGCGAGCATGGGGGGTGGCGGGCGGGCGCGTGCACGGGAGAGAGCGGGTGGGAACCGCTACACTGTAGAAAAAAAAAGTATAAGTGGGAGAAAGGGGGGAGGGAATGCCCCCAAAAAATAATCTAAGTGATCTGGAAGTTCGTGGGGGTTGGTCTTGGGGGGGGGGAAGCTACACTACAGAAAAAAAAAAATATATACATTTCTTATATTGTAAACTCAGAGATAGCTTTTATTTTAGTACTGGCAGACTTTCTGCCAGTACTTAAGATGGCGGGGACAATTGTGGGGTGGGGGAGGTAAGAGAGCTGTTTGGGAGGGATCAGGGGGTCTGGTGTGTCAGGTGGGAGGCTGATCTCTTCACTAAAGCTAAAATTAACCCTGCAAACTCCCTACAAGCTACCTAATTAACCCCTTCATTGCTAGCCATAGCGGCCTTCTAAATACCAAAAAGCAACGCCAAAGCCATATATGTCTGCTATTTCTGAACAAAAGGGATCCCAGAGAAGCATTTACAACCATTTGTGCCATAATTGCACAAGCTGTTTGTAAATAATTTCTGTGAGAAACCTAAAGTTTGTGGAAAAGTTGACTATTATTTTTATTTGATCGCATTTGGCTGTGAAATGGTGGCATGAAATATACCAAAATGGGCCTAGATCAATACTTGGGGTTGTCTACTACACTAGACTAAAGCTAAAATTAACCCTACAAACTCCCTACAAGCTCCCTAATTAACCCCTTCACTGCTGGGCATAATACACATGTGGTGCGCAGCGGCATTTCGCAGCCTTCTAATTACCAAAAAGCAACGCCAAAGCCATATATGTCTGCTATTTCTGAACAAAGGGTATCCCAGAGAAGCATTTACAACCATTTGTGCCATAATTGCATAAGATGTTTGAGAAACCTAAAATTTGGAAAAATGTAACGTTTTTTTTTTTTTTATTATTATTGGATTGCATTTGGTGATGAAATGGTGGCATGAAATATACCAAAATGGGCCTAGATCAATACTTTGGGTTGTCTACTTCACTACACTAAAGCTAAAATTACCCCAAAAAGCTCCCTACATGCTCCATAATTAACCCCTTCACTGCTGGGCATAATACAAGTGTGGTGCGCAGTGGCATTTAGCGGCCTTCTAATTACCAAAAAGGAAAGGCAAAGCCATATATGTCTGCTATTTCTGAACAAAGGGGATCCCAGAGAAAAATGTACAACCATTTATGCCATAATTGCACAAGGTGTTTCTAAATAATTTCAGTGAGAAACCTAAAGTTTGTGAAAAAAATTGTGAAAAAGTGAGCGATTTTTTTTATTTGATCGCATTTGGTGGTGAAATGGTGGCATGAAATATACCAAAATGGGCCTAGATCAATACTTTGGGTTGTCTTCTAAAAAAAATTATATACATGTCAAGGGAAATTCAGGTATTCCTGACAGATATCAGGGTTCCAATGTAACTAGCGCTAATTGTGAAAAAAAAGTGGTTTGGAAATAGCAAAGTATTTATGGCCCTATAACTTGCAAAAAAAGCAAAGAACATGTAAACATTGGGTATTTATAAACTCAGGACAAAATTTAGAAACTATTTAGCATGGGTGTTTTTTGGTGGTTGTAGATGTGCAACAGATTTTGGGGGTCAAAGTTAGAAAAAGTGTGTTTTTCTCTTGTAAGGTGTATCCAGTCCACGGATCATCCATTACTTGTGGGATATTCTCCTTCCCAACAGGAAGTTGCAAGAGGATCACCCACAGCAGAGCTGCTATATAGCTCCTCCCCTAACTGCCATATCCAGTCATTCTCTATTTTGTCCCAGGCAGAAAATAGAAGAAGAATCTGCCTGTGATGTCTATGATCTTAGCAGGTTGTAACTAAGATCCATTGCTGTTCTCACACATGACTGAAGAGAGAGGTAACTTCAGCGGGGGACATCTAGAAGATGTGAATGCTAGAAAATGCTGCTGATACCAGATATATGTAAGGTAAGCCTGAATACAGTGATTTAATAGCGACTGGTATCATGCTTACTTTCTGAGGTAATACTCTTATAGATTTGCAATATAAAACATTTGCTGGCATGTTTAAACGTTTTTATATATACTTTGGTGATAAAACTTTATTGGGGCCTAGTTTTTTTCCACATGGCTGGCTTAAATTTGCCTAGAAACAGTTTCTTGAGGCTTTCCACTGTGTTACTATGAGTGGGAGGGGCCTAATTTAGCGCTTTTTTGCGCAGTAACTTTTACAGACTGAGACATCCAGCTTCCTCCAGGAGTCCCCTGAATGCTATAGGACCTCTCTCAAGGGCTCTTAGGCTTTCCAAAATCGTTTGTTGGGGAAGGTAGGCCCACAGCAAGGCTGTGGCAGTTTGGTGTGACTGTTAAAAAACGTCTATATTGTTTTTTTGATCCGTTTTTTTAACTAAGGGGTTAATCATCCATTTGCAAGTGGGTGCAATGCTCTGTTAGCTTATTATACACACTGTAAAAATTTCTTTTGATTTACTGCTTTTTTTCACTGTTTTTCAAATTCTGACAAAATTTGTTTCTCTTAAAGGCACAGTACCGTTTTTATTTTTTGCTTGTTAACTTGATTTAAAGTGTTTTCCAAGCTTGCTGGTCTCATTGCTAGTCTGTTTAAACATGTCTGACATAGAGGAAATTCCTTGTTCATTATGTTTAGAAGCCATGGTGGAACCCCCTCTTAGAATGTGTACCAAATGTACTGATTTCACTTTAAGTAATAAAGATCATATTCTGTCTTTAAAAAATTTATCACCAGAGGAATCTGACGAGGGGGAAGTTATGCCGACTAACTCGCCCCACGTGTCAGACCCTTTGACTCCCGCTTAAGGGACTCACGCTCTAATGGCGCCAAGTACATCTAGTGCGCCCATAGCGTTTACTTTACAAGACATGGCGGCGGTCATGGATAATACCCTGTCAGCGGTATTATCCAGACTACCTGGGTTTAGAGGAAAGCGAGACAGCTCTGGAGTTAGAAGAAATATAGAGCATACTGCCGCTTTAAGAGCTATGTCTGATACTCCCTCACAATATACAGAAGCTGAGGAAGGAGAGCTTCTTTCTGTGGGTGATGTTTCTGACTCAGGGAAAAAGATTCAACCTGATTCTGATATGTCTACATTTAAATTTAAGCTTGAACACCTCCGCGTGTTGCTCAGGGAGGTTTTAGCTGCTCTGAATGACTGTGATACAATTGCAGTGCCAGAAAAATTGTGTAGATTGGACAAATACTATGCAGTGCCGGTGTGCACTGATGTTTTTCCAATACCTAAAAGGTTTACAGAAATTATTACTAAGGAATGGGATAGACCAGGTGTGCCGTTCTCTCCCCCTCCTATTTTTAAGAAAATGTTTCCAATAGATGCCACGACACGGGACTTATGGCAGACAGTCCCTAAGGTGGAGGGAGCAGTTTCTACCCTAGCTAAGCGTACTACTATCTCTGTCGAGGACAGTTGTGCTTTCTCAGATCCAATGGATAAAAAGTTAGAGGGTTACCTTAAAAAAATGTTTATTCAACAAGGTTTTATTCTACAGCCCCTTGCATGCATTGTCCCAGTCACTGCTGCTGCGGCTTTCTGGTTTGAGTCTCTGGAAGAGGCTTTACAGGTAGAGACCCCATTGGATGACATACTTGACAAGCTTAGAGCACTTAAGCTAGCCAATTCTTTTGTTTCTGATGCCATTGTTCATTTGACTAAACTAACGGCTAAGAATTCTGGTTTTGCTATTCAAGCGCGCAGGGCGCTATGGCTTAAATCATGGTCAGCTGACGTTACTTCAAAGTCTAAGCTGCTTAACATTCCCTTCAAGGGGCAAACCCTATTCGGGCCTGGTTTGAAGGAGATCATTTCTGATATCACTGGAGAAAAAGATCATGCCCTTCCTCAGGATAGGTCCAAATCAAGGGCCAAACAGACTAATTTTCGTGCCTTTCGAAACTTCAAGGCGAGTACGGCATCAACTTCCTCTAATGCAAAACAAGAGGGAACTTTTGCCCAGTCCAAGTCGGTCTGGAGACCTAACCAGACCTGGAACAAAGGTAAGCAGGCCAAAAAGCCTGCTGCTGCCCCTAAGTCAGCATGAAGTATCAACCCCCTATCCGGTAACGGATCTAGTAGGGGGCAGACTTTCGCTCTTCGCCCAGGCTTGGGCAAGAGATGTCCAGGATCCCTGGGCGTTGGAAATTGTATCCCAGGGATATCTTCTGGACTTCAAAGCTTCTCCTCCAAAAGGGAGATTTTACCTTTCACAATTATCTGCAAACCAGATAAAGAGAGAGGCATTCTTACACTGTGTTCAAGACCTCCTAGTTATGGGAGTGATCCATCCTGTTCCATAGGAGGAACAAGGACAGGGATTTTACTCAAATCTGTTTGTTGTTCCCAAAAAAGAGGGAACCTTCAGACCAATTTTAGATCTCAAGATTTTAAACAAATTCCTCAGAGTTCCATCATTCAAGATGGAGACTATTCGTACCATCCTACCTATGATCCAGGAGGGTCAATACATGACTACAGTGGATTTAAAGGATGCTTATCTTCACATTCCGATACACAAAGATCATCATCGGTTTCTCAGGTTTGCCTTCCTGAACAGGCATTACCAGTTTGTAGCTCTTCCCTTTGGGTTAGCTACAGCCCCAAGAATCTTTACAAAGGTTCTGGGGTCACTTCTGGCGGTCCTAAGACCGCGGGGCATAGCAGTGGCCCCTTATTTAGACGACATTCTGATACAGGCGTCAAATTTCCAAATTGCCAAGTCTCATACGGACATAGTTCTGGCATTTCTGAGGTCGCATGGGTGGAAGGTGAACGAGGAAAAGAGTTCTCTATCCCCTCTCACAAGAGTCTCCTTTCTGGGAACTCTAATAGATTCTGTAGAAATGAGGATTTTACCTGACAGAGTCCAGGTTATCAAAACTTCTAAATTCCTGCCGTGTTCTTTATTCCACTTCTCGCCCTTCGGTGGCTCAGTGTATGGAAGTAATCGGCTTAATGGTAGCGGCAATGGACATAGTGCCGTTTGCACGTCTACATCTCAGACCGCTGCAACTATGCATGCTCAGTCAGTGGAATGGGGATTACACAGATTTGTCCCCTCTACTAAATCTGGATCAAGACACCAGGGATTCTCTTCTCTGGTGGCTATCTCGGGTCCATCTGTCCAAGGGAATGACCTTTCGCAGGCCAAATTGGACAATTGTAACGACAGATGCCAGCCTTCTAGGCTGGGGGGCAGTCTGGAACTCTCTGAAGGCCAGGGATCGTGGACTCAGGAGGAGACACTCCTTCCAATAAACATTCTGGAACTGAGAGCGATATTCAATGCTCTTCAGGCTTGGCCTCAGCTAGCGACAATGAGGTTCATCAGATTTCGGTCGGACAACATCACGACTGTGGCTTACATCAACCATCAAGGGGGAACAAGGAGTTCCCTAGCGATGTTAGAAGTCTCAAAGATAATTCGCTGGGCAGAGATTCACTCTTGCCACCTATCAGCTATCCATATCCCAGGTGTAGAGAACTGGGAGGCGGATTTTCTAAGTCGACAGACTTTTCATCCGGGGGAGTGGGAACTCCATCCGGAGGTGTTTGCACAATTGATTCATCGTTGGGGCAAACCAGAACTGGATCTCATGGCGTCTCGCCAGAACGCCAAGCTTCCTTGTTACGGATCCAGGTCCAGGGACCCCAAGGCAACGCTGATAGATGCTCTAGCAGCGCCTTGGTCCTTCAACCTGGCTTATGTGTTTCCACCGTTTCCTCTGCTCCCTCGTCTGATTGCCAAAATCAAGCAGGAGAGAGCATCAGTGATCTTGATAGCGCCTGCGTGGCCACGCAGGACTTGGTATGCAGATCTGGTGGACATGTCATCCTTTCCACCATGGACTCTGCCGCTGAGACAGGACCTTCTACTTCAAGGTCCTTTCAACCATCCAAATCTAATTTCTCTGAGGCTGACTGTCTGGAGATTGAACGCTTGATTTTATCAAAGCGTGGTTTCTCCGAGTCAGTCATTGATACCTTAATTCAGGCACGGAAGCCTGTCACCAGGAAAATCTATCATAAGATATGGCGTAAATATCTTTATTGGTGTGAATCCAAGGGCTACTCATGGAGTAAGGTCATGATTCCCAGGATATTATCTTTTCTCCAAGAAGGATTGGAGAAAGGATTGTTAGCTAGTTCCTTAAAGGGACAGATTTCTGCGCTGTCTATTCTTTTGCACAAGCGTCTGGTGGATGTTCCAGACGTTCAGGCATTTTGTCAGGCTTTAGTTAGAATCAAGCCTGTGTTTAAACCTGTTGCTCCACCTTGGAGCTTAAATTTGGTTCTTAAAGTTCTTCAGGGGGTTCCGTTTGAACCTCTTCATTCCATAGATATCAAACTTTTATCTTGGAAAGTTCTTTTTTTGGTAGCTATTTCCTCGGCTCGTAGAGTTTCCGAGTTATCTGCCTTACAATGTGATTCTCCTTATCTGATCTTCCATGCAGATAAGGTAGTTCTGCGTACCAAACCTGGGTTTTTACCTAAGGTGGTATCTAATAAGAATATCAATCAGGAGATTGTTGTTCCATCATTGTGTCCTAATCCTTCTTCAAAGAAGGAACGTCTATTACACAATCTTGACGTGGTTCGTGCTTTAAAGTATTATTTACAAGCTACTAAAGATTTTCGTCAAACATCTGCTTTGTTTGTTGTCTACTCTGGACAGAGGAGAGGCCAAAAGGCTTCGGCAACCTCTCTTTTGTTTTGGCTAAGAAGTATAATCCGCTTAGCTTATGAGACTGCTGGCCAGCAGCCTCCTGAAAGGATTACAGCTCATTCTACTAGAGCTGTAGCTTCCACATGGGCCTTTAAAAATGAGGCTTCTGTTGAAAAGATTTGCAAGGCGGCGACTTGGTCTTCGCTTCATACCTTTTCAAAATTCTATAAATTTGATACTTTTGCTTCTTCAGAGGCTATTTTTGGGAGAAAGGTTTTACAGGCAGTGGTACCTTCCATTTAAGTACCTGCCTTGTCCCTCCCTTCATCCGTGTACTTTAGCTTTGGTATTGGTATCCCACAAGTAATGGATGATCCGTGGACTGGATACACCTTACAAGAGAAAACATAATTTATGCTTACCTGATAAATTTATTTCTCTTGTTGTGTATCCAGTCCACGGCCCGCCCTGTCATTTTAAGGCAGGTATTTTTTAATTTTAAACTACAGTCACCACTGCACCCTATGGTTTCTCCTTTCTCTGCTTGTCTTCGGTCGAATGACTGGATATGGCAGTTAGGGGAGGAGCTATATAGCAGCTCTGCTGTGGGTGATCCTCTTGCAACTTCCTGTTGGGAAGGAGAATGTCCCACAAGTAATGGATGATCCGTGGACTGGATACACCACAAGAGAAATAAATTTATCAGGTAAGCATAAATTATGTTTTTTCCATTTTTTCCTCATATTTTATATTTTCTTTATAGTAAATTATAAGATATGATGAAAATAATGGTATCTTTAGAAAGTCCATTTATTGGCGAGAAAAACGGTATATAATATGTGTGGGTACAGTAAATGAGTAAGAGGAAAATTACAGCTAAACACAAACACCGAAAAAATGTAAACATAGCCTTGGTCCCAAACAGACAGAAAACGGAAAAGTACTGTTGTCATTAAGGGGTTACAATTTAGATGCTCTATCTGAATCATTAAAGTTTAATTTTGACTTGATTGTCCCTTTTTAGGGACATTGTACTTTAATTTTTTTCCGCTTTAATGCGTTCCTTATAATTTGTTTTACATGCTGGAGTGTATCAGATTGTTCCTAAATTGCTCATTTACCTTTTATTATGTCATTTAAAATAGTTGTTTTTATCCCAGCCTACTGAAATATGAATACTTTAGTGTTGTCTATAGAAAACCTATGTAAACAAGAGGCAGCAAGCAGCAATCACTTTTCTAGTGGGGGATGGAAGAGATGGGAAATACATTTTTCCTTTTTAATTGTTTTCTCTAAGAGTTGTCCATTGGGCATAGACAGAGAGATAGATAAGGGGGCCTTAATATATGTAGAGAGTAATAAGATTTAGGTCTGCTATTTCTGCAGGCTCAGACCATTTATATGGACATGTTCTTGAGAACAATGGATTGAGGCTTCAATTATCAAAAACAATTCTTTCATATATTAAAATAAACCTAAAGGATCAGTTTCCCATACATTTTATATTCTGCAGCTACTATAAATGTAATTTGGAGCACATTAGGGGAAACCAATTTTACAGTAAAATATCCCTTTAAGTCAGCTATCTTCTGGTCAGCTGATAAGTGGCAAACATCATATACCACCATCTCCTCAGTACCATCTTTTAAAAGGTGATAATGAAAGTATTTTAACAAAAAGCTTGTAAACACATTGCTCAGCGCCATAAATTCAAAATGCATTCTGCCTTGTGCTTACAGCTTTTGTCAAAATATTTTAATTATTCCCTTATAAAAGCAGGATAGAGCATCATCAAACATCATTTGATTCCCCCCTAAAGACCTTACTTGTCTCAGACAATAATAGGTATTTTATTGTTTACTGTATAAAGTACAGCATCAGTGGCTATATATAAGTACTTAGTACAGCTATGTGATTCAGCTAATTCAAAAACCAAAACTCGTAGCGTATGATATTCTCACAGCTACAGACATACAGATGATCACACAGCTACAGACATACAGATGATCGCACAGCTACAGACATACAGATGAACACACAGCTACAGACATACAGATGAACACACAGCCACTGACATACAGATGAACGCACAGCCACAGACATACAGATGATCACACAGCTACAGACATACAGATGAACACACAGCTACAGACATACAGATGAACACACAGCTACAGACATACAGATGATCACACAGCTACAGACATACAGATGAACACACAGCCACTGACATACAGATGAACGCACAGCTACAGACATACAGATGAACACACAGCCACAGACATACAGATGAACACACAGCCACAGACATACAGATGAACACACAGCCACAGACATACAGATGAACACACAGCCACAGACATACAGATGAACACACAGCTACAGACATACAGATGATCACACAGCTACAGACATACAGATGATCACACAGCTACAGACATACAGATGATCACACAGCCACAGACATACAGATGAACACACAGCCACAGACATACAGATGATCACACAGCTACAGACATACAGATGAACACACAGCTACAGACATACAGATGAACACACAGCCACAGACATACAGATGAACACACAGCTACAGACATACAGATGAACACACAGCCACAGACATACAGATGAACACACAGCTACAGACATACAGATGATCACACAGCCACAGACATACAGATGAACACACAGCTACAGACATACAGATGATCACACAGCCACAGACATACAGATGAACACACAGCTACAGACATACAGATGAACACACAGCTACAGACATACAGATGATCACACAGCCACAGACATACAGATGAACACACAGCTACAGACATACAGATGATCACACAGCCACAGACATACAGATGAACACACAGCTACAGACATACAGATGAACACACAGCTACAGACATACAGATGAACACACAGCTACAGACATACAGATGAACACACAGCTACAGACATACAGATGAACACACAGCCACAGACATACAGATGAACACACAGCCACAGACATACAGATGAACACACAGCTACAGACATACAGATGAACACACAGCCACAGACATACAGATGAACACACAGCCACAGACATACAGATGATCACACAGCCACAGACATACAGATGATCACACAGCTACAGACATACAGATGAACACACAGCTACAGACATACAGATGAACACACAGCCACAGACATACAGATGAACACACAGCTACAGACATACAGATGAACACACAGCCACAGACATACAGATGAACACACAGCCACAGACATACAGATGAACACACAGCTACAGACATACAGATGAACACACAGCTACAGACATACAGATGAACACACAGCTACAGACATACAGATGAATGCACAGCCACTGACATACAGATGAACGCACAGCCACAGACATACAGATGAACACACAGCCACAGACATACAGATGAACACACAGCTACAGACATACAGATGATCACACAGCCACAGACATACAGATGAACACACAGCTACAGACATACAGATGATCACACAGCCACAGACATACAGATGAACACACAGCTACAGACATACAGATGAACACACAGCTACAGACATACAGATGATCACACAGCCACAGACATACAGATGAACACACAGCTACAGACATACAGATGATCACACAGCCACAGACATACAGATGAACACACAGCTACAGACATACAGATGAACACACAGCTACAGACATACAGATGAACACACAGCTACAGACATACAGATGAACACACAGCTACAGACATACAGATGAACACACAGCCACAGACATACAGATGAACACACAGCCACAGACATACAGATGAACACACAGCTACAGACATACAGATGAACACACAGCTACAGACATACAGATGTTCTCACAGCTACAGACATACAGATGAACACACAGCTACAGACATACAGATGAACACACAGCTACAGACATACAGATGAACACAGCTACAGACATACAGATGAACACACAGCTACAGACATACAGATGAACACACAGCCACAGACATACAGATGAACACACAGCTACAGACATACAGATGAACACAGCTACAGACATACAGATGAACACACAGCCACAGACATACAGATGAACACACAGCTACAGACATACAGATGAACACACAGCTACAGACATACAGATGAACACACAGCTACAGACATACAGATGAACACACAGCTACAGACATACAGATGAACACACAGCCACAGACATACAGATGAACACAGCTACAGACATACAGATGAATGCACAGCCACTGACATACAGATGAACACACAGCTACAGACATACAGATGTTCTCACAGCCACTGACATACAGATGTTCTCACAGCTACAGACATACAGATGAACACACAGCTACTGACATACAGATGAACACACAGCCACTGACATACAGATGAACACACAGCCACTGACATACAGATGAACACACAGCCACAGACATACAGATGAACACACAGCCACAGACATACAGATGAACACACAGCTACAGACATACAGATGAACACACAGCTACTGACATACAGATGAACACACAGCCACTGACATACAGATGAACACACAGCTACAGACATACAGATGAACACACAGCTACTGACATACAGATGAACACACAGCCACTGACATACAGATGAACACACAGCCACAGACATACAGATGAACACACAGCCACAGACATACAGATGAACACACAGCCACAGACATACAGATGAACACACAGCCACAGACATACAGATGAACACACAGCTACAGACATACAGATGAATGCACAGCCACTGACATACAGATGAACACACAGCTACAGACATACAGATGTTCTCACAGCTACAGACATACAGATGAACACACAGCCACAGACATACAGATGAACACACAGCCACAGACATACAGATGAACACACAGCCACAGACATACAGATGAACACACAGCTACAGACATACAGATGAACACACAGCCACAGACATACAGATGAACACACAGCTACAGACATACAGATGAACACACAGCTACAGACATACAGATGAACACACAGCCACAGACATACAGATGAACACACAGCTACAGACATACAGATGTTCTCACAGCTACAGACATACAGATGAACACACAGCCACAGACATACAGATGAACACACAGCTACAGACATACAGATGAACACACAGCTACAGACATACAGATGAACACACAGCCACAGACATACAGATGAACACACAGCCACAGACATACAGATGAACACACAGCTACAGACATACAGATGAACACACAGCCACTGACATACAGATGAACACACAGCTACAGACATACAGATGAACACACAGCTACAGACATACAGATGAACACAGCTACAGACATACAGATGAACACACAGCTACAGACATACAGATGAACACACAGCTACAGACATACAGATGAACACAGCTACAGACATACAGATGAACACACAGCTACAGACATACAGATGAACACACAGCTACAGACATACAGATGAACACAGCTACAGACATACAGATGAACACACAGCTACAGACATACAGATGAACACAGCTACAGACATACAGATGAACACACAGCTACAGACATACAGATGAACACACAGCCACTGACATACAGATGAACACACAGCTACAGACATACAGATGAACACACAGCCACAGACATACAGATGAACACACAGCTACAGACATACAGATGAACACAGCTACAGACATACAGATGAACACACAGCTACAGACATACAGATGAACACAGCTACAGACATACAGATGAACACACAGCTACAGACATACAGATGAACACACAGCTACAGACATACAGATGAACACACAGCCACAGACATACAGATGAACACACAGCTACAGACATACAGATGAACACACAGCTACAGACATACAGATGAACACACAGCTACAGACATACAGATGAACACAGCTACAGACATACAGATGAACACACAGCCACAGACATACAGATGAACACACAGCTACAGACATACAGATGAACACAGCTACAGACATACAGATGAACACAGCTACAGACATACAGATGAACACAGCTAGACATACAGATGAACACACAGCTACAGACATACAGATGAACACACAGCTACAGACATACAGATGAACACACAGCTACAGACATACAGATGAACACACAGCTACAGACATACAGATGAACACACAGCTACAGACATACAGATGAACACACAGCTACAGACATACAGATGAACACACAGCTACAGACATACAGATAAACACAGCTACAGACATACAGATGAACACACAGCTACAGACATACAGATGAACACACAGCTACAGACATACAGATGAACACACAGCCACAGACATACAGATGAACACACAGCTACAGACATACAGATGAATGCACAGCCACTGACATACAGATGAACGCACAGCCACAGACATACAGATGAACGCACAGCCACAGACATACAGATGAACACACAGCTACAGACATACAGATGAACACACAGCCACAGACATACAGATGAACACACAGCTACAGACATACAGATGAACACACAGCTACAGACATACAGATGAACACACAGCTACAGACATACAGATGAACACAGCTACAGACATACAGATGAACACACAGCTACAGACATACAGATGAACACACAGCCACAGACATACAGATGAACATACAGCTACAGACATACAGATGAACGCACAGCCACTGACATACAGATGAACACACAGCTACAGACATACAGATGAACACACAGCTACAGACATACAGATGAACACACAGCTACAGACATACAGATGAACACACAGACATACAGATGAACACACAGCTACAGACATACAGATGAACACACAGCTACAGACATACAGATGAACACACAGCCACAGACATACAGATGAACACACAGCCACAGACATACAGATGAACACACAGCCACAGACATAGAGATGAACACACAGCCACAGACATAGAGATGAACACACAGCCACAGACATAGAGATGAACACACAGCCACAGACATACAGATGAACACACAGCCACAGACATACAGATGAACACACAGCCACAGCCATACAGATGAACACACAGCCACAGACATACAGATGAACACACAGCCACAGACATACAGATGAACACACAGCCACAGACATACAGATGAACACACAGCCACAGACATACAGATGAACACACAGCCACAGACATACAGATGAACACACAGCTACAGACATACAGATGAACACACAGCTACAGACATACAGATGAACACACAGCCACAGACATACAGATGAACACACAGCCACAGACATACAGATGATCACACAGCCACAGACATACAGATGATCACACAGCCACAGACATACAGATGAACACACAGCCACAGACATACAAGTAAATCACAATGCAAACACAAGCTTGCATTTCCATTGCTAGAAAGCAAACTGTTCACAAGAGCGGGCTTCTATAGGCTCCTATGGGAGCCTCATTCTGATGCCGTCAGAGATGGCATCAGAACCTCGAGCAGCGAAGGGGGTAAGTAGCGGAGCAACGGGCAGCATTTTTGAATGTATATGAATATATACATATATATTTATGTGTTAATATGTGTAATACCAGCGAACATTATCATGCACTGGTATTACAAAGTGGAGCACTAATAACGCTAGTATGCAAGCAATATTTAGCACTTCACTTGTAATCTAGCCCTTATTGTTTAAAAAGATAACACAGGTACTACCCATTCTCCAGCTTTGCACAACCAATATTGTTATATAATATACTTTATAATCTTTAAACCTCTAAATTACTGCCTTTTTCTAAGCCACTACAGTCACTTTTTTATTTGCTTTTCACAATGGAAGACTGCTAGTTCATGTGTGCCATATAGATAACATTGTGCTCACTCCTGTGAAGTTATTCTAAATTGTCTAAAATGCAAGTCTGTAAATAGCACTTGTGACAGACTCCTCTGTCAACCTCCCTACGGATTATGGATTCAGGCATTAATTTAAGTCACCCTGTGCCCATTATAGGTACAGGGTGCAAATCCAACAGTACTGGAGGGGTTAACTTCAGTTTTGAGTAACTGTTAGTTTTGAGTAACTGTATTGTCTTAGACAGTTGTTGTTAGCAGTTGTTGTTGTTGCACCAGTTTTAAGCAGTGGCTAGAAGCAAAAGAAATAGCTGATTTAGACGTAAACTTGGACTGAATTATTTAGACAACTTTTTTAAGATGAAGATGTCTCTGTTACGGTTACCCTTAGTCTCGCTGAGAGATGGACCGCTTAGTAGCCTGGATCCCTATTGCTAAAGAGGGGAGAAGCTGCTTTCCATAGTATTCTATATGAGTCTCGCAAATATAGAATAATCTCCCTTAGCTGCAGTACAGCTAGGATACCCTTCTGCCCACAAAAACGAGTCAACGCTGCGATTGAGGGTCAAACAAGAACTCAGGACTGGGATGCTCAGCCTGCTTTTTATTAAGGTTACATGCACACAGGGCACTCCCAGGGGGAGAGGGGGGGAAGCACAAAATCCCCCATCACACATTTAGATAGAGAGCACTGTCCTTTGACAGGCCACAATAGGATTACAGTACTTAAGATAACAAGTTTACAAGTTCATCTTATCAATTAGCAGTCTGGCTCCAGAGGTGATTAGACAATGGGATTTGTTATCACTAAACTTAGAGCTGAGGCCAGCAAACGCAAACGTGTAATTAGACAATAGTTTCTAAAAGCTGAAAAAAAAGAGTTAACTCTTTATGAAATGATACTTGTTACGGTTTTCTTGGAGCCCTTCTTAGGCGCTGGTTTGCTGGTTCAGGCATTGCTGCTGGGAAATAAGCTCTTCACAACAAAATAACTAATGCTTCTGTAACAGTGCTCCCTTTCTGTGGAACACTCTGGCAGACACGGTCTGACCCCTTTTCGGGGCAGAGTAGGCTGTCCAGACCGCTGGTTATGCGGGGCTGAGGTCGGTTTGTCTGGACAACCCGTCGGCGTTGCCATTCTGTTTCCCAGGTCTGTAAGTAATGGTGAAATTGAAGGGTTGCAACGATAAGCTCCAACGTAATAGCCTGCCGTTATCTCCAGAGACCCGGTTCAGCCACACCAACGGGTTATGGTCGGTGACCAGAGTGAACTCCTGACCATATAAATAGGGAGTCAATTTCTTTAATGCCCACACCAAAGCCAAACACTCCTTTTCGACCGCTGCATAGCTGACTTCGCGGGGCAGGAGCTTCCGGCTGATGTAGGCAACTGGATGCTCCCCTCCATCTTCGCCTACTTGGCTGAGGACGGCTCCCAGCTCGAACATGGAAGCATCTGTATGGACGATAAAACGTTTGTTAAGGGCTGGGGCCGCCAAGACAGGAGCGTTAATTAGAGCATTTTTGAGAGCCTGGAAAGCCGTTTCACAGTGGGGAGACCACAGGACCTGTCGAGGTAAGTTCTTCTTGGTCATGTCAGTCAGGGGTTTGGCAAGTGTGCTGTAGTCTGGTACGAACCGTCTATAGTACCCTGCCGTGCCCAGGAAGGCTAGGACCTGAGTCTTAGTGATGGGGGTGGGCCAATTGGCGACAGCTTCTATTTTGGCCGGCTCTGGTCGCTGCTTTCCACACCCCACCCGGTGACCCATGTACTGTACCTCGGCCATCCCAAAGTGGCATTTTTCTGGCTTCAGAGTCAGGCCAGCAGCCCGGATCTGATCCAGAACCATTCCCACATGAGCTAAGTGGTCCTCCCAGGACTCACTGTGGATCGCTATGTCGTCCAGGTAGGCGCAAGCAAAACTCTGGAAGCCATCCAGGAGCCTATCCACCAAGCGCTGGAATGTAGCTGGGGCATTCTTCATCCCAAACGGCATTACCCTAAACTGATATAAGCCGAATGGGGTGACGAATGCCGACTTGGGGATAGCCTCCGGGGCCAGGGGAATCTGCCAGTAACCTTTGCAGAGGTCAATAGTGGTCAGGTAATTTCCCCTGGCTATACGATCGAGTAGCTCGTCTACCCTGGGCATAGGGTAAGCGTCCGTCACGGTATTTTCATTGAGCCTCCGATAGTCTACGCAGAACCGGGTGGTCCCATCTTTCTTGGGCACCAAGACAACTGGGGAGGCCCAGGGACTATCGGAGGGCTCAATTACCCTGAGCTGGAGCATCTCATCGATCTCCTTCTTCATTCCTGTCCTAACTGCTTCGGGGATTCGGTACGGAGCCTGGCGCAAGGGAGCTTGTCCCGGAGTATCTACCTGGTGGGTGGTTAAAGTAGTGTACCCTGGCTTCGGGGAGAAGGTGAGGTGTTTGGACTGGAGGAGTTGGTTGAGCTGCTCCCTTTCAGTGGGGCTAAGTCGGTCCCCTATCTGAACCTGCGCCACTATACCTGTGGGGAGGCTCTTTTCTAATAGGTCTGGAATGGGTAAACTGTCGGGGTCTTCCTGAGGGGAACAACATACGGCCGTCACGTTCTCTGGTCGCTCAAAATATTCCTTGAGCATGTTTACATGGAATGTCTTTCTAAGATTGTTGTCGTGGCAGCTAGCTATCACATAAGTGGTGTCTCCCCTTTTCTCTACGATCTGGTAGGGACCCTGCCAGGACGCCTGCAATTTGTCTGTCTTCACCGGCTTAAGTACTAACACCTTTTGTCCTATGGTGAAGATTCTCTTTCGGGCCCCCCGATCGTACCATACTTTCTGTCTTCTCTGGGCCAACTGGAGATTAGCCCACACGGATTTGGCTAATTGCTCCATTCGGTCCCTGAGTTCCAGCACGTATGGCACAATGGGGACACCGTCAGCCTCCATCTCTCCCTCCCAGTGCTCCCGGATCAGGTTTAGGGGTCCCCGTACCTTTCTTCCGTAGAGCAACTCGAAGGGAGAGAACCCTGTCGTTTCCTGGGGCACCTCCCGATAAGCAAATAGGAGGTGCGGCAGGAAGCGTTCCCAGTCTCGGTATTCCTGAGTGAACGTCTTGAGCATTTGCTTGAGGGTCCCATTGAACCTCTCACACAGCCCGTTCGTCTGGGGGTGGTATGGGGAGCTCAGGAGGGACTTAATTTTGCAAACCTGCCAGAGTTGTTGGGTCAATTCAGCCGTAAATTGGGTGCCTCGGTCGGATAGGATTTCTTTTGGAAATCCTACCCGGGAGAACACCTGTACTAGTGCATTCGCTACCGTATCCGCTTGTATGTTGGATAAGGCGACAGCCTCTGGGTACCTGGTAGCGTAGTCCACTACGGTAAGAATGTATCGCTTACCGGAGGGACTAGGGGTAGCCAGTGGTCCCACTAGGTCAATAGCAACCCGGCTGAAGGGTTCCTCTACAATGGGCATATTTACTAGCTGGGCTTTAGGGTGATCGCCTCGCCTTCCTACTCGTTGACACACATCGCAGGTGTTACAGTAAGTTCTAACGTCAGCGTGCACCCCTGGCCAAAAGAACGTGTGAGTAATGCGGTGTAGGGTACGGGTAACGGCTAGGTGGCCTGCTAAGGGGATGTCGTGGCCTATTTTGAGGATTTCTTGACGGTATTTGTGGGGCACTACCAGCTGTCGCCTACGCTGTCCCCTTTTCTCTGTCCAGCGGTATAGTTTCCCTTTTTCCCATAAGAATGTTTCGTTATCTGCCCCGCCCCCTCCGGTCTCTGCTCGTTCCCGGTACTTTTGTAAGGTCGGGTCAGTCTTAGACTCTGCCTCGAAAGCATCTGGGGTGTCCCAGGGTATGGGGCCTAACCTGTCAGGCAAGGTCGGGGTAGGTCTTACCTGTGTCTCCCGCACTGGTGAGAGCTCTCGCTCCGTCCGGGCTTGGGCCCGTGTAGTCACTGGGTCCGCCTCGTTGTTGCATACTGGAGCATAGGCAGAAGTCATGGGGCCCAAATCGTTGCCCAGTAGTACTTCGGCAGGTAAATTATCCATTAGGCCCACGTTCACAGCCCCCTTTCCCGCTCCCCAATCAAGATGCACTTTAGCTGTTGGAATTTTGTACACATCCCCCCCGCCACTCTAACGGCCACAGTCTGTCCGGATCGCTTGTGCTCTGGCACCAAATGACTCTGTACCAGCGTGATAGTAGCCCCTGTGTCTCGCAATCCCTCGGTAGATCGCCCCTCGAGCCATACCCTCTGCCGATGGTGCTGGCGGTTATCTGAGGCAGCATATACAGGGTCTGCCTCGTGAAGCGGCCCCACATATCCTTCAATAGGGGCCTCTTGGTTAACACAGAGGGCCCGGGCCGGACGATAGGACCCAGAGGGGTAATTGTAATTCCTGGGTGTCTGGTGCGTATTAAGGGGGCAGCTAGCCATGAAATGCCCTGGTTGCTTGCATCGGTGGCAAGTCGGTCTGGGACGCTCAGAGCTGTTATTGGGTGGTCCTGAGTGTCGGACGGGCCCTGTGGGCACCGGGGCTCAGAATTCAGCACGAGGGGGTGCACGGTAAACCTTTCTGGGTTCGACCCGTGCTGGAGCTCGGTAGTTCATGGGTTCGTGAAGACGGGAGTCATAATGTTCATCGGCCAATTTGGCTGCTTCTTCTAAGGTAGAAGGCCGCCTGTCTCGCAGCCATTCCTTCCCTTGCTGTTCCATGCCATTATAAAAATGTTCTAAGAGAAACAATTGTAAAATTTCCTCCCCAGTCACCGCTTTACTTCCGCTCAGCCAGTGATTTGCCGCTCTCCGCATTCGGTGCGCCCATTCCATATGGGTATCGTTAGGCTTCTTTTCCGTGCCCCGAAACTGTCGGCGATACGTGTCCGGAGTTACAGCGTACCGTCGCAACAGTGTCTCCTTAACTAGCTCATACTGTGTCACTTCCTCAGCACCCAGAGTACGAAAGGCTTCCAGGGCTCGCCCGGATAGTTTCCCAGACAATATCGTGGGCCACTCTCTGTTGGGAATCTGGTGCAGGGCACATTGCTTTCGAAGTCCGCCAAATATTCATCAATCCCTGTCTCGCTCTCTAGGAAGGGTCGAAATGCCGCATAGGGTATCTTGGGCCTCCCAGCATTTTCGACAGGGATGATTACCTGCGGGGCTTCAGCATTGCGGTGTGCGTTCGCTAGGTTGAGTTCGTGGGCTCGAGTCTCTCGTATATCCTCGTCCGCCTCCGCCATCAACTGCTGTACCAATTCCATGGAGGGGTTTGGCCCGTATAATGAGAGCCTTTCCCGAACAATCCTGTTTTTTTCGTCACTAATCGTGGTCGGTGTTTCCGCCATTGTGAAGCTCTGATCCAGTTCGGTCAATTCTGCGATCAGCTCTCTCCTCGGCCGGTTGCTGGCGTACCCCCCTCTGCTTTCAAGTAAATCCTTTAGGGTTGTACGCTTCAATTTTTCGTAAGCGCTCTCCATCCGTTCTGTACCTCTCCTAGGAAATCCAGGAAAATCCCGCCGCTGCCGCCAAATGTTACGGTTACCCTTAGTCTCGCTGAGAGATGGACCGCTTAGTAGCCTGGATCCCTATTGCTAAAGAGGGGAGAAGCTGCTTTCCATAGTATTCTATATGAGTCTCGCAAATATAGAATAATCTCCCTTAGCTGCAGTACAGCTAGGATACCCTTCTGCCCACAAAAACGAGTCAACGCTGCGATTGAGGGTCAAACAAGAACTCAGGACTGGGATGCCCAGCCTGCTTTTTATTAAGGTTACATGCACACAGGGCACTCCCAGGGGGAGAGGGGGGGAAGCACAAAATCCCCCATCACACATTTAGATAGAGAGCACTGTCCTTTGACAGGCCACAATAGGATTACAGTACTTAAGATAACAAGTTTACAAGTTCATCTTATCAATTAGCAGTCTGGCTCCAGAGGTGATTAGACAATGGGATTTGTTATCACTAAACTTAGAGCTGAGGCCAGCAAACGCAAACGTGTAATTAGACAATAGTTTCTAAAAGCTGAAAAAAAAGAGTTAACTCTTTATGAAATGATACTTGTTACGGTTTTCTTGGAGCCCTTCTTAGGCGCTGGTTTGCTGGTTCAGGCATTGCTGCTGGGAAATAAGCTCTTCACAACAAAATAACTAATGCTTCTGTAACAGTCTCTGCCTAACTAAAAGATATTGCGGATCCTACTGCCTCTCCGCTACAATTGGTGGCAGCGGTGGGATCCTTCATCTTAAAAATGTTGTCTAAATAATTCAGTCCAAGTTTAAGTCTAAATCAGCTATTTATTTTGCTTATAGCCACTGCTTAAAACTGGTGCAACAACAACAACTGCTAACAACAACTGTCTAAGACAATACAGTTACTCAAAACTAACAGTTACTCAAAACTGAAGTTAACCCCTCCAGTACTATTGGATTTGCACCCTGTACCTATAATGGGCACAGGGTGACTTAACATAATGCCTGATTCCATAATCCGTAGGGAGGTTGACAGAGGAGTCTGTCACAGCACTGATATAAGAAGGCAGTCCGAGAAGGCTTAGATACAAGGTAATCACAGAGGTAAAAAGTATATTAATATAACTGTGCTAACAAATAAGAACTGTCTGTTGTATATCAACATATACACAGTAACCTTTACTGCATGTTCTGTATATACTGCTAACCTCTACATTTTCTTTTATTTATTTATCAGACTGGCGGTTCATCGCAGCACAAACTGAGCGCCACAGGGAATGGAATGCTGTTCTCTGCAGGGACATTTCTCTATGTGGCTACGGTGCATGTGTTGCCTGAGATCAGCGGCAGAGGTCATCATCAGCACCACGGAACATCAGAATACCGACATGGCTTGGGCCTTTTAGAGAGCTTTACACTTGTGGTCGGAGCTGTCCTGCCACTCCTGCTGTCGCTGGGACTTCATGATGGATGACAAAAAAATTGTTTCAGAGAATTTCCAAATGGAACATTTTTGACTAATTGCTTCATTTGCAAATATCTTGCACAGTTAACCTCTTAAGGACATATGACGGAATTTTTCCGTCATAAAACAATTGAGCAAACACAAAGCTGTGTCCTTAAAGGGTTAAAGGTCTGGACAAACTGGGCTGTTAAACAAAAAAACAAAACACTGTTTTGTTTCTTTTTTCTAAAAAAAAAAATGTTTTATAACAGAATAGCAGTTGTAATATTTTCTTATTGTTATACTTATAGATAAAAGACTTTAAAAAAAAATGGGTACATTGAATGTTGACCTTTTTTAATCTTGTGAAATAGATACCTTCTATGTTGGAATATATAGATAGAAACCTTCTATGTTGGGATTTCTACAGATTTTTCACTGTAGCGAAAAGAAACTGACAGCTGTTGCAGAAAGTTCTTTCTTGAAAAAAAAAACCAACTTGTTTACTTGTGAGACGATTTGTTTTTAACTATTAGATAAATTGTATTTTTCTAATAAAAATGTTCTATAATTTTATAGAACACATATCTATACACATTGCAACCATGTTTTTTTATTCTGCTTATAATCTTTGTTTACTTGATGCCAGGGCTTTCTTTGTAAAAAAAAAAGTTCTGGTACTCACTAATTATTGATTGATATATTGTGCTTAGTAACTTTGAGAAAAGCAAAGGGACAAAGTTATTTACATGGCGATTACAAATGTTACCTGCTATGAGATGGCAAAGGTGGTATTCAGTATCGGTGAGTACCCCACAAAAAAAGCTCTGCTTGATACAAGGAAGAATACTGTCCCCAAATGTATATTTTCCCAGCATTGCATAATCTAAGAACATTAATTAAGCTATTATTGTGTTGATATATATTTTTTATTAATGTATCACATGGTTTAGAGCAAGGTACATTTTTCTAATCAAGTTTGCAACTTCTTGGGTAGTTTGTCCATTTAAAAACAGCTTCAGTCAATGTCCACCACGGATAATTCAGTAAAAAAATATTATTATCAATGATGTCACTGAGAAAGGCAGAATTCCGAAATGAGCTATGGATTTGCTTTTGCTTTTTTTTATTTGTTTTTGGTGTATTGTTGAGGACCATGGAAAGGTCCCATTATTTGTTCGCACAAGTACACCAATACGAGGAGAGTTCCATTAACTTTAAAGTACTCTGTATTGCGATTGTGCAGTCTCTACTTCTTGACACATTTTGCAATGGCTGCGTTTCTATATTACTTCTTAGGGCTTTTTTTAATATTTTTATTTAACTTTTAAAATGGGAAAAAAAACTGTAACTCTTCCGCTTCCTATTGTGCAAATTAACTCAAATGCAAGGTACAGCTGTCAAAAAGCCAGCAATGTCACTGTACTGTGAAAGTGCACTGACTAAGAACCTATTGCAGGTTTGAAACGTTGTTTGTTTAAAAAGTTACTCAGTGGCTGGAAAATGTGATTGTTTGCCGTTCAGTGGAGACCTGGCTAGTCTCTTTACTTGCCCAATTCTGGAGAGTGTGCTGTCTTCCACCGTGTATAAAGACAGGATACAACAATACCTGCGTACCAAGATGGCGGTTTAACCAACTGGATTCTCTAATGGGTTAAAATAAGTGAACAACTTTACAGAGAGTTACAGGAGTAAAAATAATAGCATGGTAAGTAGTTACCCTGCTACAGTAGTTGTACTGAGCAGTATGATGCCCCTTTAAAACAAGAGGAAAGGAGATTTAATCTGCAGCAAAGTAAATGTTTTCCCTGTAAGAGCAATCAAATTGTGGAGCTCCTTGTCTAAGGAAGTAGTGAATGCCAAATCCAGTACCTTCTGCCAGAAACAGAATTCAGGTAAATGATTGTTTGTGTTAAATGGGTCAATTTTCTAATTGTAAAATGTTTAATTGGCAGCTTCTTTATTGTAAATCAAGTAGAATCTTTATAGGTTGAACTCTATAGACTTCTCCCTTCTTTCAACCTCATCTACTTTAGCCACCAATCAGCAAGCACTACCCACGTGCTCAACCAAAAATGGGCCGGCTTCTAAGCTTACATTCCTGCCTTTTCAAATAAAGATACCAAGAGATCAAAGAAAAATTGATAAACTAAATAAATTAGAAAGTTGCTTTAAATTGCATGCTCTATCTGAAGCATTAAATAATTTTTGGGGGGTTTTATGTCCCTTTAAAGGACAGACTTTGCTGCCTCTCACTGTATTTAGTGCCCATTTTTCTGGAGAACGTCCACAATAAAATGAATACAGAAAGATGGCAAATTAATCAGATTTTTAGTGTAATCTTCTGGCCTTCATCATTCATCCTCAAAAGAGTAAGGTCACCTTCTGGATTAATATCCAATAGCAATAAATTCAACAAAGCTGATGATTTAAAGGGACAATAACATTTTTATATAGGTATAATATACAACAGCAATAAAGCCCTGTACTGCAAAATATCAGCATATAAAATAAATATTTGAAATGTATTTTATCTGTCATTTCATTAAAAAATGCATTGATTTGCAATCCAGAGACATACCCATTGAAAGGTATCTTCAGTATGTTTATTTCTCCAACATAGGTGTGTCCGGTCCACGGCGTCATCCTTACTTGTGGGATATTCTCTTCCCCAACAGGAAATGGCAAAGAGCCCAGCAAAGCTGGTCACATGATCCCTCCTAGGCTCCGCCTACCCCAGTCATTCTCTTTGCCGTTGCACAGGCAACATCTCCACGGAGATGGTTAAGAGTTTTTTGGTGTTTAAATGTAGTTTTTATCCTTCAATCAAGTGTTTGTTATTTTAAAATAGTGCTGGTATGTACTATTTACTCTGAAACAGAAAAGAGATGAAGATTTCTGTTTGTAAGAGGAAGATGATTTTAGCAACCGTTACTAAAATCGATGGCTGTTTCCACACAGGACTGTTGAGATGAAGTAACTTCAGTTGGGGGAAACAGTGGGCAGACTTTGCTGCTTGAGGTATGACACATTTCTAACAAGACTTTGTAATGCTGGAAGGCTGTCATTTTCCCTATGGGAACCGGTAAGCCATTTTCTTAGTTATGTAAAAGAATAAAGGGCTTCATAAGGGCTTTGAAGACTGGTAGACATATTTTTGGGCTAAAACGATTACTTTCTAAGCATATTTGGTGGATTATAACTATTAATAGTTCTTATAATCTTGGGGATTGTTTTAAAAAAAACGGCAGGCACTGTATTGGACACCTTTTTCACTGGGGGCCTTTTCTAGTCATAGGCAGAGCCTCATTTTCGCGCCACTAATGCGCAGTTGTTTTTGGAGAGCAAGGCATGCAGATGCATGTGTGAGGAGCTAAGAACCACTGAAAAAGCTTATTGAAGGCGTCATTTGGTATCGTATTCCCCTCTGGGCTTGGTTGGGTCTCAGCAAAGCAGATACCTGGGACTGTATAGGGGTTAATTGTAAAAACGGCTCCGGTTCCGTTATTTTAAGGGTTAAAGCTTTCAAATTTGGTGTGCAATACTTTTAAGGCTTTAAGACACTGTGGTGAATTTTGAACAATTCCTTCATACTTTTTCACATATTCAGTAATAAAGTGTGTTCAGTTTAAAATTTAAAGTGACAGTAACGGTTTTATTTTAAAACGTTTTTTGTGCTTTGTTATCAAGTTTAAGCCTGTTTAACATGTCTGAACCATCAGATAAACGATGTTCTATATGTTTGAAAGCCAAGGTTTCTCCCCATTTAAATATATGTGATGATTGTGACATAGTGTCCAAACAAAGTAGGGACAATGATGCCACTGATAATGATGTTGCCCAAGATGATTCCTCAAGTGAGGGGAGTAAGCATGGTACTGCATCATCCCCTTCTGTGTCTACACCAGTCATGCCCACACAAGAGGCCCCTAGTACATCTAGTGCGCCAATACTTATTACTATGCAACAATTAACGGCTGTTATGGATAATTCTATTAAAAACATTTTATCCAAAATGCCCACTTATCAGAGAAAGCGCGATTGCTCTGTTTTAAATACTGAAGAGCAAGAGGACGCTGATGATAATTGTTCTGACATACCCTCGCACCAATCTGAAGGGGCCAGGAGGGAGGTTTTGTCTGAGGGAGAAATTTCAGATTCAGGAAAAATTTCTCAACAAGCTGAACCTGATGTTATTACATTTAAATTTAAATTAGAACATCTCCGCGAACTGCTTAAGGAGGTATTATCTACTCTGGATGATTGTGACAATTTGGTCATTCCAGAGAAATTATGTAAGATGGACAAGTTCCTAGAGGTTCCGGTGCCCCCCGATGCTTTTCCTATACCCAAGCGGGTGGCGGACATTGTAAATAAGGAATGGGAAAGGCCCGGCATACCTTTTTGTTCCTCCCCCTATATTTAAGAAATTATTTCCTATGGTCGACCCCAGAAAGGACTTATGGCAGACAGTCCCCAAGGTCGAGGGGGCGGTTTCTACTCTAAACAAACGCACTACTATCCCTATAGAAGATAGTTGTGCTTTCAAAGATCCTATGGATAAAAAATTAGAGGGTTTGCTTAAAAAGATGTTTGTTCAGCAAGGTTACCTTCTACAACCAATTTCATGCATTGTTCCTGTCACTACAGCAGCGTGTTTCTGGTTCGAAGAACTAGAAAAGTCGCTCAATAAAGAATCTTCGTATGAGGAGGTTATGGACAGAGTTCAAGCACTTAAATTGGCTAACTCTTTTATTTTAGATGCCGCTTTGCAATTAGCTAGATTAGCGGCGAAAAATTCAGGGTTTGCTATTGTGGCGCGCAGAGCGCTTTGGCTAAAGTCTTGGTCAGCGGATGTGTCCTCCAAGACCAAATTGCTTAACATCCCTTTCAAGGGTAAAACACTGTTTGGCCCTGACTTGAAAGAGATTATTTCAGACATCACTGGGGGAAAGGGCCACGCCCTTCCACAGGATAGGTCTTTTAAGGCTAAAAATAAGCCGAATTTTCGTCCCTTTCGCAGAAACGGACCAGCCTCAAATTCTACATCCTCTAAGCAAGAGGGTAATACTTCTCAACCCAAACCAGCCTGGAGACCGATGCAAGGCTGGAACAAGGGTAAGCAGGCCAAGAAACCTGCCACTGCTACCAAAACAGCATGAAGTGATGGCCCCCGATCCGGGACCGGATCTGGTGGGGGGCAGACTTTCTCTCTTTGCTCAGGCTTGGGCAAGAGATGTTCAGGATCCTTGGGCGCTAGAAATAGTTTCTCGAGGTTATCTCCTGGAATTCAAGGAACTACCCCCAAGGGGAAGGTTCCACAGGTCTCAATTATCTTCAGACCAGATAAAAAGACAGGCATTCTTACATTGTGTAGAAGACCTGTTAAGAATGGGAGTGATTCATCCAGTTCCATTAGGAGAACAAGGGATGGGGTTTTACTCCAACCTGTTCATAGTTCCCAAAAAAGAGGGAACATTCAGACCAATTTTAGATCTCAAGATTCTAAACAAATTTCTCAGGGTTCCATCGTTCAAAATGGAAACCATTCGAACGATCCTTCCTACCATCCAGGAAGGTCAATTTATGACCACGGTGGATTTAAAGGATGCGTACCTACATATTCCTATCCACAAGGAACATCATCGGTTCCTAAGGTTCGCCTTTCTGGACAAGCATTACCAGTTTGTGGCACTTCCATTCGGATTAGCCACTGCTCCAAGGATTTTCACAAAGGTACTAGGGTCCCTTCTAGCGGTGCTAAGACCAAGGGGCATTGCAGTAGTACCTTACTTGGACGACATCCTGATTCAAGCGTCGTCTCTGTCAAAAGCAAAGGCTCATACGGACATCGTCCTAGCCTTTCTCAGATCTCACGGATGGAAAGTGAACATAGAAAAAAGTTCTCTGTCCCCGTCAACAAGAGTTCCCTTCCTGGGAACAATAATAGATTCCTTAGAAATGAAGATTTTTCTGACAGAGGTCAGAAAATCAAAACTTCTAAGCTCTTGTCAAGTACTTCATTCTGTTCTTCATCCTTCCATAGCGCAGTGCATGGAAGTAATAGGATTTATGGTTGCAGCAATGGACATAGTTCCTTTTGCACGAATTCATCTAAGACCATTACAACTGTGCATGCTCAGACAGTGGAATGGGGATTATACAGACTTGTCTCCGACGATTCAAGTAGATCAAAAGACCAGAGATTCACTCCGTTGGTGGCTGACCCTGGACAACCTGTCACAGGGAATGAGCTTCCGCAGACCGGAGTGGGTCATTGTCACGACCGACGCCAGCCTGGTGGGCTGGGGAGCGGTCTGGGAACCCCTGAAAGCGCAGGGTCTATGGTCTCGGGAAGAATCTCTTCTCCCGATAAACATTCTGGAACTGAGAGCGATATTCAATGCTCTCAAAGCTTGGCCTCATCTAACAAAGGCCAAATTCATAAGGTTTCAATCAGACAACATGACGACTGTTGCATATATCAACCATCAGGGGGGAACAAGGAGTTCCCTGGCGATGGAGGAAGTGACCAAGATAATTCAATGGGCGGAGGATCACTCCTGCCACTTGTCTGCAATCCACATCCCAGGAGTGGAAAATTGGGAAGCGGATTTTCTGAGTCGTCAGACCTTCCATCCGGGGGAGTGGGAACTCCATCCGGAAATCTTTGCCCAAATAACTCAATTATGGGGCATTCCAGACATGGATCTGATGGCCTCTCGTCAGAACTTCAAGGTTCCTTGTTACGGGTCCAGATCCAGGGATCCCAAGGCGACTCTAGTGGATGCACTAGTAGCGCCTTGGACCTTCAACCTAGCTTATGTATTCCCACCGTTTCCTCTCATTCCCAGGCTGGTAGCCAGGATCAATCAGGAGAGGGCTTCGGTGATCTTGATAGCTCCTGCGTGGCCACGCAGGACTTGGTATGCAGACCTGGTGAATATGTCATCGGCTCCACCATGGAAGCTACCTTTGAGACAGGACCTTCTTGTTCAAGGTCCATTCGAACATCCGAATCTGGTTTCCCTCCAACTGACTCCTCGGAGATTGAACGCTTGATTTTATCAAAGCGTGGGTTTTCAGATTCTGTAATAGATACTCTTATTCAGGCTAGAAAGCCTGTAACTAGAAAAATTTACCATAAAATATGGAAAAAATATATCTGTTGGTGTGAATCTAAAGGATTCCCATGGAACAAGATAAAAATTCCTAAGATTCTATCCTTTCTACAAGAAGGTTTGGAGAAAGGATTATCTGCAAGTTCTCTGAAGGGACAGATCTCTGCTTTATCTGTTTTACTTCACAAAAAGCTGGCAGTTGTGCCAGACGTTCAAGCTTTTGTTCAGGCTCTGGTTAGAATCAAGCCTGTTTACAGACCTTTGACTCCTCCCTGGAGTCTAAATCTAGTTCTTTCAGTTCTTCAAGGGGTTCCGTTTGAACCCTTACATTCCGTAGATATTAAGTTATTATCTTGGAAAGTTTTGTTTTTGGTTGCAATTTCTTCTGCTAGAAGAGTTTCAGAGTTATCTGCTCTGCAGTGTTCTCCGCCCTATCTGGTGTTTCATGCAGATAAGGTGGTTTTACGTACTAAGCCTGGTTTTCTTCCGAAAGTTGTTTCCAACAAAAATATTAACCAGGAGATAGTTGTACCTTCTTTGTGTCCGAATCCAGTTTCAAAGAAGGAACGTTTGTTACACAATTTGGACGTAGTCCGTGCTCTAAAATTCTATTTAGAGGCTACTAAGGATTTCAGACAAACATCTTCTTTGTTTGTTGTTTATTCTGGTAAAAGGAGAGGTCAAAAAGCAACTTCTACCTCCCTTTCTTTTTGGCTTAAAAGCATTATCCGATTGGCTTATGAGACTGCCGGACGGCAGCCTCCAGAAAGAATCACAGCTCACTCCACTAGGGCTGTGGCTTCCACATGGGCCTTCAAGAACGAGGCTTCTGTTGACCAGATATGTAAGGCAGCGACTTGGTCTTCACTGCACACTTTTGCCAAATTTTACAAATTTGATACTTTTGCTTCTTCAGAGGCTGTTTTTGGGAGAAAGGTTTTGCAAGCCGTGGTGGATGACGCCGTGGACCGGACACACCTATGTTGGAGAAAACAGAATTTATGCTTACCTGATAAATTACTTTCTCCAACGGTGTGTCCGGTCCACGGCCCGCCCTGGTTTTTTAATCCGGTCTGATGAATTATTTTCTCTAACTACAGTCACCACGGTATCATATGATTTCTCCTATGCATATTCCTCCTGTACGTCGGTCGAATGACTGGGGTAGGCGGAGCCTAGGAGGGATCATGTGACCAGCTTTGCTGGGCTCTTTGCCATTTCCTGTTGGGGAAGAGAATATCCCACAAGTAAGGATGACGCTGTGGACCGGACACACCGTTGGAGAAAGTAATTTATCAGGTAAGCATAAATTCTGTTTTTCTTTCCTTATATTAGACCAGTTAGGAACAGATATAAATGAGCTCCTGCAGTGATCAAGCAATCACTGTGAAGAATATTACAGGGTCAAAGATTTCAAGCTTGCAGGATGCACCAAACCTCCTCTGGGGGGCAGTAGAAAACACACACTTTTTAGAGGTACATTTCCGGAAATATAAATAATGAATGTGCGTTGTATAGTTTTTGTTTTGTTTTACTTTGTATAATTAAATATTGTTGGAAAATTAAATACTGATTTTAATTGCCTTTTTAAGGAACATAAAATAGTTAATTAAATGTTCCAATATGCTAGAGCATAGAGCATTTTGCTCATTACCAGACTGCTGCTTTAACAGCAAACCGGTAACAAGAGAGGAGGAGAGACCAACTCTTATAAAGAATACAGTAATAGCACTCAAGGGTTTAGGGTTAATCTAACAGCTTTGAAAAGCTGATACAAGTAAACAACTTACATCAAGTATAAGGACGGTGGGATCAAAAAATAAATAAAACAACTTTTATTAAAGGGACAGTCAAGGCCAAAAAAAACTTTTATTTTTCAAATAGAGCATGTAATTTTAAACAACTTTCTAATTTACTTTTATCAACAATTTTGCTGTGTTCTCTTGGTATTCTAGTTGAAAGCTTAACCTAGGAAGGCACATATGATAATTTCTATGCCCTTGAAGGCCGCCTCTAATCACATGCTTTTGTATTTGCTTTTCACAACAGGGGAGAGTAGTTCAGGTAAACCATATAGATAGCATTGTGATCACGCCCGTGGGTTGTGGCAGACACTGCACTAATTGGCTAAAATGCAAGTCAATAGATAATAACTAAAAGTCATGTGATTAGGGGCGGTCAGGAGATGCTTAGATACAAGATAGTCACAGCAGTAAAATGTGTATTAATATAACAGTGTTGGTTTTGCAAAACTGAGGAATGGGTAATAAAGGGATTATCTATCTTTTTAAACAACAAAAATTCTGGTGTTGACTGTCCCTTTAAGTCACATAAAATAGGATGTTTAAGTTAAAAACACTCTCAGGCAGGGGCGAATCTACAGGGGGTGCAGAGGTCGCAGGTGCGACTGGGCCCCTGAGGGTGGGGGCCCAGCTTAAAAAAAACAACAACAAAAAACGTTAACCTACCACTGCCTGCACTGATATCATGTGAGTGTGACATGACTACAGGGGTTAGTGTTTCTGTTTTACCCATTGGTGTTTATGTGTGTGTGTGTGTGTGTGTATGTATGTGACTGTGTGTGTAGTTATGCATGTATGTGTGTGGGTGTGTATGTTTGTGGAACCAGCAAATTACAGACCTTGTTACTACAGCATGGGGGGGCAGGGGGTAAACAGTGTCACTATACAGTACCACTATATACAGTATGGGGGGGTGGACCATGTCACTGACTACTGTGGTCACTTTAAAAAGTTCTGGGCGGGTAGGGTCAGGCCCGCCATCTCACCGGCAGATTACAGACTGTGTCACTAACTTACTATATACAGTACTAGGGGGTTAAATAGTGTCACTATATATATATATATATATATATATATATATATATATATATATATACATACAGTAATAGGGGGGTCAGACCATCTCACAGACTGTGGGCACAGGGTGGGGGGGGGGGGCTTCTTAGATTCTTGCACCTGGGCCCTGTGGTTTCTAGTTACTCCTCTGCTCTCAGGTACTTTAAAGCAGTAAAATATATTGTAACTCGAGAAATGAGTTGCCAACCATGATTTGCGCAATGTACTGTAAGCTGGTTTCAGTGGTTATCACTGCCTCATGTATATTGTTTGTTGCCAGAGATTAAACTATTAATAAGTTGCACTTGTTGTCGCTCTATGACTCTGTTGTTTCTCACATTTGTATCCTTATTAACAGGTAATGTATTGGAGCTTTGTCTAGTGTGTATGGAAAAGCTTTAGTTTAATGTGGAGGAAAAACTATCAGAGGGATCGTTGTTGCTAGATAAAAGATATGGATTATATACCTTGCAAGAAAGTGACACAAATTCATGGCACCGTTGGAGTTAATATGGTTGCCTGATATATGATAAGTAAATATCAACACAGGGGCTTCAAATAAAACCTGTTATGAGTGTTAGGTTAATAATACAGGTTCCATATCGATATATAAGCTCCAGTGTAGTGTTTGTGTAAAGGCGTCCCATAAATATTACCCAAACCAAATAGAGTTAAAGCGACACTGAACCCAAATTTTTTTTCTATCGTGATTCAGATAGAGCATGCAATTTTAAACAACTTTCTAATTTACTCCTATTATCAATTTTTCTTCGTTCTCTTGCTTTCTTTATTTGAAAAAGAAGACATCTAAGCTATTTTTTTGGTTCAGGACCATGGAAAGCACTTGTTTATTGGTAGGTGAATTTACCCACCAATCAGAAAGAACAACACAGTGTGTTCACCAAAAATGGGCCAGCATCTAAACTTACATTCTTGCATTTCAAATAAAGATACCAAGAGAATGAAAAGAATTTGATAATAGGAGTAAATTAGAAAGTTGCTTAAAATTGCATGCTCTATTTGAATCACAATAGAAAAAAATTGGGTTCAGTGTCCCTTTAAGTGAAACCCAAAGGTAACTGAGTCTTAATTTAGCTACAAGTGTTTGGGTTCAAATTTAAATAGCTGAATCTGTTTAAGTAGCTCTGAGTCGTTGTAACATGGTAATAATTAGAGGCAAAGCATTCCTAAAGTAAGTAAACTGCATTAAGGTAGTCTAAGGCAATCAAAAACACAGGAGCTCCTAAGACTCCTCATCAATCTCTAGCGTCCCTAACATGTTTTGCCGTAACTGGCTTTGTCAAAGGTAATCGCGCTGCTGGGTGGTCGGCTTTTTATAGCGTGTAAGGTCAGTCACACCCACATTGCGAGCGCCATCGACAGGCATCCAATCCGATCAGTATCTCAGCCATCCTAACTGTTAACAGTAATTGGCTAACTTTAGTACAAGTATTTCAATTCTAAAAAGCGGAATTTTGCTAAATTGTTTGCGCAATTTGTAACAATGCTTTACATTAGCGATCTGAGGTTGAAAACATTAATTAGCACTTAAAGTGCTGATGCTATATCCTAAATTATTTGCTTATAGGATCAATGAGTAAGAGTATGTTATTAAGCCCACTCTTGTTCTGTATAATGGCGTGTGTTTAACATGAGGATTAAACAGTGTTGTTCAAGTCTGAATAGCGACATTACCGACATTGGCATAAAAGTGAAACACCCGAAAAATATATAAAAAACTATAAATTCTGATAAATTGATTGTAAGTGAATGTTACTATCGTGTTTACTATGTGTGTTAAATGTGATAGAAGGGTAATCTTATTAATTGGAAAAAATAAATAAAATTATATTGCGATTATTATATCCCACTCTATAGCGGGTAATTTTGAATAATATTGATTTGACCTTCAAGCCTAGTGATTCGAATATTAGTGATTTTGGGTGTTCAGTGTAAGTGCTGTGCTTTTTACTCATATTGGAAGCAAGAATGGTAGGGTATTTAATATAGATTTTATTCTTCAAAGTTTTTGACACATTTTTCATTTATAATATGTGATATAATTATTAGAGTATTAATCTAGTGCATGAATGACTTCTTCTAGTGCTTTTGTGTGCTTTGTGAGTAGTGAGCTACTTTGTGTTTTTTTTTTTAACAGTTTATTCATATTTGTATACTGTAAACCTGTCTCTGTGTTTGTTTCAAGACCACTGAGAAGAGTGCTTGTATGATGACAAGTACTCTACTGTAGCTGCTATAAAGTATGTGTTTATTTTAGAGCTAAAAGAAACTATTCATATGTATACAATTATACACATAGTCCTGATCCAAAAAGCCTGAGATTTTTCCCCAGAAAATTTGTATGTTTTTAGGCAGAAACTGACATATTGGATTCAATATTAGTATCTGCATACAAAGAGAGAAGCGCTCTACCAGGAACGAACAACAGCTCAGTGGCTTGTTCTATGGCGATTTACCACCCGGAAGCAGCCTCTTTTAGACCAGTGTGCTTTTCACAGAAGAAAACTTTCCTGAAGTATATCAGTCTGATCCTGCCAAGTAAGGTCAGTCCAGCTCCGAAATACCAGGCAATTCTCCTCTGAACAAGGAACATGACAACCCCAGATGATCGTTTCGGCCTCCTATGGGCCTCGTCAGTGAGGTGCAGCCACATTCCTCTAAGCACACTGGGCAAGGAGTCCACGTCTGGTTTCCCCCATCACCCATAGGGAGACTTCCCCAGGGTCATAATAATTTGCATACAAAGAGAGAAGCGCTCTACCAGGAACGAACAACAGCTCAGTGGCTTGTTCTATGGCGATTTACCACCCGGAAGCAGCCTCTTTTAGACCAGTGTGCTTTTCACAGAAGAAAACTTTCCTGAAGTATATCAGTCTGATCCTGCCAAGTAAGGTCAGTCCAGCTCCGAAATACCAGGCAATTCTCCTCTGAACAAGGAACATGACAACCCCAGACGATCGTTTCGGCCTCCTATGGGCCTCGTCAGTGAGGTGCAGCCACATTCCTCTAAGCACACTGGGCAAGGAGTCCACGTCTGGTTTCCCCCATCACCCATAGGGAGACTTCCCCAGGGTCATAATAATTTGCATACAAAGAGAGAAGCGCTCTACCAGGAACGAACAACAGCTCAGTGGCTTGTTCTATGGCGATTTACCACCCGGAAACAGCCTCTTTTAGACCAGTGTGCTTTTCACAGAAGAAAACTTTCCTGAAGTATATCAGTCTGATCCTGCCAAGTAAGGTCAGTCCAGCTCCGAAATACCAGGCAATTCTCCTCTGAACAAGGAACATGACAACCCCAGACGATCGTTTCGGCCTCCTATGGGCCTCGTCAGTGAGGTGCAGCCACATTCCTCTAAGCACACTGGGCAAGGAGTCCACGTCTGGTTTCCCCCATCACCCATAGGGAGACTTCCCCAGGGTCATAATAATTTGCATACAAAGAGAGAAGCGCTCTACCAGGAACGAACAACAGCTCAGTGGCTTGTTCTATGGCGATTTACCACCCGGAAGCAGCCTCTTTTAGACCAGTGTGCTTTTCACAGAAGAAAACTTTCCTGAAGTATATCAGTCTGATCCTGCCAAGTAAGGTCAGTCCAGCTCCGAAATACCAGGCAATTCTCCTCTGAACAAGGAACATGACAACCCCAGATGATCGTTTCGGCCTCCTATGGGCCTCGTCAGTGAGGTGCAGCCACATTCCTCTAAGCACACTGGGCAAGGAGTCCACGTCTGGTTTCCCCCATCACCCATAGGGAGACTTCCCCAGGGTCATAATAATTTGCATACAAAGAGAGAAGCGCTCTACCAGGAACGAACAACAGCTCAGTGGCTTGTTCTATGGCGATTTACCACCCGGAAGCAGCCTCTTTTAGACCAGTGTGCTTTTCACAGAAGAAAACTTTCCTGAAGTATATCAGTCTGATCCTGCCAAGTAAGGTCAGTCCAGCTCCGAAATACCAGGCAATTCTCCTCTGAACAAGGAACATGACAACCCCAGACGATCGTTTCGGCCTCCTATGGGCCTCGTCAGTGAGGTGCAGCCACATTCCTCTAAGCACACTGGGCAAGGAGTCCACGTCTGGTTTCCCCCATCACCCATAGGGAGACTTCCCCAGGGTCATAATAATTTGCATACAAAGAGAGAAGCGCTCTACCAGGAACGAACAACAGCTCAGTGGCTTGTTCTATGGCGATTTACCACCCGGAAGCAGCCTCTTTTAGACCAGTGTGCTTTTCACAGAAGAAAACTTTCCTGAAGTATATCAGTCTGATCCTGCCAAGTAAGGTCAGTCCAGCTCCGAAATACCAGGCAATTCTCCTCTGAACAAGGAACATGACAACCCCAGACGATCGTTTCGGCCTCCTATGGGCCTCGTCAGTGAGGTGCAGCCACATTCCTCTAAGCACACTGGGCAAGGAGTCCACGTCTGGTTTCCCCCATCACCCATAGGGAGACTTCCCCAGGGTCATAATAATTTGCATACAAAGAGAGAAGCGCTCTACCAGGAACGAACAACAGCTCAGTGGCTTGTTCTATGGCGATTTACCACCCGGAAGCAGCCTCTTTTAGACCAGTGTGCTTTTCACAGAAGAAAACTTTCCTGAAGTATATCAGTCTGATCCTGCCAAGTAAGGTCAGTCCAGCTCCGAAATACCAGGCAATTCTCCTCTGAACAAGGAACATGACAACCCCAGACGATCGTTTCGGCCTCCTATGGGCCTCGTCAGTGAGGTGCAGCCACATTCCTCTAAGCACACTGGGCAAGGAGTCCACGTCTGGTTTCCCCCATCACCCATAGGGAGACTTCCCCAGGGTCATAATAATTTGCATACAAAGAGAGAAGCGCTCTACCAGGAACGAACAACAGCTCAGTGGCTTGTTCTATGGCGATTTACCACCCGGAAGCAGCATCTTTTAGACCAGTGTGCTTTTCACAGAAGAAAACTTTCCTGAAGTATATCAGTCTGATCCCGCCAAGTAAGGTCAGTCCAGCTCCGAAATACCAGGCAATTCTCCTTGCCCAGTGTGCTTAGAGGAATGTGGCTGCACCTCACTGACGAGGCCCATAGAAGGCCGAAACGATCGTCTGGGGTTGTCATGTTCCTTGTTCAGAGGAGAATTGCCTGGTATTTCGGGGCTGGACTGACCTTACTTGGCGGGATCAGACTGATATACTTCAGGAAAGTTTTCTTCTGTGAAAAGCACACTGGTCTAAAAGAGGCTGCTTCCGGGTGGTAAATCGCCATAGAACAAGCCACTGAGCTGTTGTTCGTTCCTGGTAGAGCGCTTCTCTCTTTGTATGCAAATTATTATGACCCTGGGGAAGTCTCCCTATGGGTGATGGGGGAAACCAGACGTGGACTCCTTGCCCAGTGTGCTTAGAGGAATGTGGCTGCACCTCACTGACGAGGCCCATAGAAGGCCGAAACGATCGTCTGGGGTTGTCATGTTCCTTGTTCAGAGGAGAATTGCCTGGTATTTCGGGGCTGGACTGACCTTACTTGGCGGGATCAGACTGATATACTTCAGGAAAGTTTTCTTCTGTGAAAAGCACACTGGTCTAAAAGAGGCTGCTTCCGGGTGGTAAATCGCCATAGAACAAGCCACTGAGCTGTTGTTCGTTCCTGGTAGAGCGCTTCTCTCTTTGTATGCAAATTATTATGACCCTGGGGAAGTCTCCCTATGGGTGATGGGGGAAACCAGACGTGGACTCCTTGCCCAGTGTGCTTAGATGAATGTGGCTGCACCTCACTGACGAGGCCCATAGAAGGCCGAAACGATCGTCTGGGGTTGTCATGTTCCTTGTTCAGAGGAGAATTGCCTGGTATTTCGGGGCTGGACTGACCTTACTTGGCGGGATCAGACTGATATACTTCAGGAAAGTTTTCTTCTGTGAAAAGCACACTGGTCTAAAAGAGGCTGCTTCCGGGTGGTAAATCGCCATAGAACAAGCCACTGAGCTGTTGTTCGTTCCTGGTAGAGCGCTTCTCTCTTTGTATGCAAATTATTATGACCCTGGGGAAGTCTCCCTATGGGTGATGGGGGAAACCAGACGTGGACTCCTTGCCCAGTGTGCTTAGAGGAATGTGGCTGCACCTCACTGACGAGGCCCATAGAAGGCCGAAACGATCGTCTGGGGTTGTCATGTTCCTTGTTCAGAGGAGAATTGCCTGGTATTTCGGGGTTGGACTGACCTTACTTGGTGGGATCAGACTGATATACTTCAGGAAAGTTTTCTTCTGTGAAAAGCACACTGGTCTAAAAGAGGCTGCTTCCGGGTGGTAAATCGCCATAGAACAAGCCACTGAGCTGTTGTTCGTTCCTGGTAGAGCGCTTCTCTCTTTGTATGCAAATTATTATGACCCTGGGGAAGTCTCCCTATGGGTGATGGGGGAAACCAGACGTGGACTCCTTGCCCAGTGTGCTTAGAGGAATGTGGCTGCACCTCACTGACGAGGCCCATAGAAGGCCGAAATGATCGTCTGGGGTTGTCATGTTCCTTGTTCAGAGGAGAATTGCCTGGTATTTCGGGGCTGGACTGACCTTACTTGGCGGGATCAGACTGATATACTTCAGGAAAGTTTTCTTCTGTGAAAAGCACACTGGTCTAAAAGAGGCTGCTTCCGGGTGGTAAATCGCCATAGAACAAGCCACTGAGCTGTTGTTCGTTCCTGGTAGAGCGCTTCTCTCTTTGTATGCAAATTATTATGACCCTGGGGAAGTCTCCCTATGGGTGATGGGGGAAACCAGACGTGGACTCCTTGCCCAGTGTGCTTAGAGGAATGTGGCTGCACCTCACTGACAAGGCCCATAGAAGGCCGAAACGATCGTCTGGGGTTGTCATGTTCCTTGTTCAGAGGAGAATTGCCTGGTATTTCGGGGCTGGACTGACCTTACTTGGCGGGATCAGACTGATATACTTCAGGAAAGTTTTCTTCTGTGAAAAGCACACTGGTCTAAAAGAGGCTGCTTCCGGGTGGTAAATCGCCATAGAACAAGCCACTGAGCTGTTGTTCGTTCCTGGTAGAGCGCTTCTCTCTTTGTATGCAAATTATTATGACCCTGGGGAAGTCTCCCTATGGGTGATGGGGGAAACCAGACGTGGACTCCTTGCCCAGTGTGCTTAGAGGAATGTGGCTGCACCTCACTGACGAGGCCCATAGAAGGCCGAAACGATCGTCTGGGGTTGTCATGTTCCTTGTTCAGAGGAGAATTGCCTGGTATTTCGGGGCTGGACTGACCTTACTTGGCGGGATCAGACTGATATACTTCAGGAAAGTTTTCTTCTGTGAAAAGCACACTGGTCTAAAAGAGGCTGCTTCCGGGTGGTAAATCGCCATAGAACAAGCCACTGAGCTGTTGTTCGTTCCTGGTAGAGCGCTTCTCTCTTTGTATGCAATATTAGTATCTGTCTCTGTGTTCATGTTTGCTTTGTAGTTGTATTTGAATTTAATCAGTCATGCGTTATGAAAATTAGAGAAAAGGGCTGAAGTTATTTTGTTCATTCAAGGCAAAGGGTTGAACTGAATTTAGTAGGAAGATCCATCTATTTTCTGCCCTTAAAAGAGTGTTTTCTAAATCACCTCCTCTTATTCCTAGACATGTGCACAACAGAAACATTTGTTTAGTTTTGGACTGATTCAGATTTTTATTAATTTAGTTTCGGATCGATTTGAATTCGGATACATTCAAATGTATTAGTTTCGGATTCAGATATATTCAGATGTATTCGTTTTCAGATTTGATTAGTAAATTTGGAAGTTCGGTATGTGTTATGTTGATTCAGATGGTTCGAAGTTACACAAACGGAATTATTTCACTGTTATCTCACTAAATCTAACTAAATTTAATTTTTATACTGAATTGTGATTAGTCCATGGTCATTTGAACGTAACGAATAAATCCAAACTAATTCGAATTTATTTGTTACAAATGCATTCGGATTAGTTTAGTTTCGTTGCTAATGTAATTCGGAAATTCAAATCTATTCAAATCTCCAAATTTGGCGAATTTGTCCGAGATTCGATTCGTAACGAACCAAAACGCACATGTCTACTTATTCCCATTTTTACTTTCTGAATGACAAAGCATTTTAAATCAGATTGTTTTGGATTATGTTTATTTAGAAAGTGTTGGGCTACCGACGTCAATTGTTTTCCTCCTTGGAGATCTTTTGAGGCATTTTTAATGTTCCTCAGATAGTCTTGTAATCTGGTTCTTATTTTTCTAGTCGTCATGCCAACATAAACTTTCTCATATTTGCACTGTAAGGCATAGACGACTCCCTCTGTTTGGCAGTTTATATATGACTGAATTATGTGACATTTGTTAAAGCAATCACATAAAGAGCCATGTTTATTTGCCCCAGTTGTTTTTGGGCCCTCCAAATGACTTGGACTCACCAAATCTTTAAGGTTGCGTGTTCTTCTGAACAGGACTGTGGGTTTAATTGCCTAAAATTGATTAAACACATAGTTAAAGTCCGTACCAGCAATGTACTACTGGTCCATAGCTGAACATAGCCCACTGGTTTTCAAACCTGTTCTCATGGCTCCCTAACAGGACACATTTTGAGGATATCTGAACTGGAGCACAGGTGAAATAATCAGCTGATTAGTAAACAGTTATTTTACCTGCTCTCATCCAAGGTAATCCAGAAAACCTGGACCATTGGGGAGGCCTGAGGACAGGCTTGAAAACCAGTGACATAGCCAATATGCCAATCATGGTATATGTGCTTAGCTGCCAATCACTGACCATGTTCAGCTCAGAATCAGCAATGTGTTGCGCTCCAGAGTTGACTTTAACTATGTGTTTCACTCCTTTCCAGAGGTTACACACATTGGTCTGTTCAAGAAATTGTGGTATTTTAACCTTGTTGATACAATCTGACATAATAAGGGACATTCACTCAGAGATTCCATTCCTCAGATATAATAAAATAAAATAAGTGATCTAATGATTGTGTGACAATATAAGGACTGCCCATGGGTACAAGATTTATAGGTATGTACCTAAATAGGTCATATTCAGCCATATCAGTAACGTTTTTCATTGCTGAGACATAAATATAGATTGGTCAGCAGATTCATAGGAACCCACTACTTCATAGGAACCCACTACTTCATAGGAACACAGTACTTCATAGGAACCCACTACTTCTTAGGAACCCATTACTTTATAGGAACCCACTACTTTATAGGAACCCACTACTTCATAGGAACCCACTACTTTATAAGAACCCACTACTTAATAGGAACCCACTACTTAATAGGAACCCACTACTTCATAGGAACCCACTACTTCATAGGAACCCACTACTTTATAGGAACCCACTACTTTATAGGAACCCACTACTTCATAGGAACCCACTACTTTATAGGAACCCATTACTTTATAGGAACCCACTACTTTATAGGAACCCACTACTTCATAGGAACCCACTACTTCATAGGAACCCACTACTTTATAGGAACCCACTACTTTATAGGAACCCACTACTTCATAGGAACCCACTACTTCATAGGAACCCACACTTTATAGGAACCCACTACTTTATAGGAACCCACTACTTTATAGGAACCCACTTCTTTATAGGAACCCACTACTTCATAGGAACCCACTACTTCATAGGAACCCACTACTTTATAGGAACTAAACCTTTACAATTATTTTTTCAATAATCAAAGAACTAATATAAGTCTAAAAAATATATCTACACACTATTCTCATTTCTCAGGCTAATATTTGCTTTGAATACACCATGATATGTAGCATTTATTTATTGTTTAATTGCCCCTTAAACAACTGGATGTTAATTCAAGGAGGTTGCTGATTACAATTATTCAAATAAAGTTTGAATAGTTTCCCCTTGTGAGACATAACTGTCAACTGATTATTATATTTCCTATTTCGCTGGCATAGCCTCAGGCACTACATACTGAATATATTTTTCTTTCTTAATTGTGAATAGTCTTGCAGCAAGAATTAAAATTCAGACACGTTCTCTTAATACCATTGCTAAAAGTTCCTTATTTTTTTGAATGAAGTAGAAAAAAAATAGTTTGTTTGTGCCAATTACAATTACCCTTTAAAGGGATTGTTAAAGTCACGTTTTCTTTGAACATTAAATTAATTTTGAAAAATAAAATGTACATAACTAAGCTAAAAAACTCATTTTTCGTTCTTATACTTGTGGGATGTCAGTTTCCACCAATTTGGCTGTTGGAGTTGTCATTAACAGATAGTGTTCTATGCCCCAGACCAGCTGTGAACAAACATGCACTTCCTTTTAGTTACAAAATGTGAAAAGCTCAGTAGTAAATACGTTTGAAGAATGAAAATAATGCAATAACAATAATCATTCCATTGGCCTTTCTAAGATACATTTTTTACACCTTTAGAGAGATCTACCTAATGATTTCTCCCCCAATATAAACAAAAAAATAAAAATAAACTATTTCTGTAATTTGTTTTAGTCTATTATTCCAAATAAGATTACATATCTATATCAGACAGCTATTATCTACACCTGAAGAAGAGACCTGTGAGGTCTTGAAAGCTCATGGATTTAAAAAAAATAACTTGATTTTGTTGGTCCATTAACCCCATTATGCCGTTAGTATGTTCCATGCCGTCCTAACAGCACTGGGTTTTAACCCCTGAAGGATGGCATTGAACGTTCTACCTTATATTGTGTCCTGCAGTCTCCTCCTCCTGCTTAATCAAAAATCAGACTGATTGGCATGCCTAGCAACGTAGGCAGTCCCCCATGATCCAATCCTGGCTTTGAAATCACGTGATCACATAAACTATCGCATGATTTCATTTTTCCAGCAAATGTTTACGTTAAAACTTCGTTCTGATCTAAGCACTTACACCCAGGCATGAAGGGGTTAAAAGGTATCACAATCTACTAAAAGAACACTTTCTGTGAGACCAATACAGCAACAACCCTTTTTTTCTGTTATAGCGTTATAAGAAACTTGTATTTCAACCTCACATCAACATTAATGATATTACCAATTTGCAGTCACTTAAATGAATGGTACCTATAAAATATAAAATTAATTCTCTTTTTAAGTTATTAAAAGGCTAGATAGGTATATAATTATATTAATCTGAGCTGAGACAACAAAAGTGCCCAATTAACAGCACTGGTAGGTGTATATCTCTTTATAGGGCCCGAGTCTCAAAAACACTACAGTATGGAGAGAGATTATAGAGAAGACTTCAAAGGGACAGACTTTATTTAAATAAAAGGGATAGTAAAGTCAAAATTAAACTTTCATGATTCAGAGCAAGCAATTTTAAACAACTTTTCAATTCATTTCAATTATCAAATGTACTTCATTCTCTTGGTATCCCTTGTTAAAAAGACATATCTAGAATAGCAATTTACTACTGAGAGCTAGCTGGTACAGTAATTGGTAGCTGCAAATATATGCTTCTTTCATTGGCTCTACATATGTGTTTAGTTAGCTCCCAGTATTGCATTGATGCTCCAAAACCAAATTTGATAATAAAAGTAATTTGGAAAGTTGCTTAAAACTGCATGTTATGTCTGAATAATGGAAGTTACATTTTTACTGTCCCTTTATTGCTCTAAGAAAAAAGGGGTGGAACATGGAAGTCCAGAGGAGAAAATAGCTGTCTCCCATAGAAAGTAATAAGGATCTCTGAGATAGACAATCTCAAAGGGGAGAGTGAGGTTAACAGGGGAGCACCTAGCACTGATAGAAATTTTCAGTTTACAGCAAATATAAATTAAACTGAAATATTTTCAGTACAATTTAACTTGTATTTGCCTCTAGTATACATTACTTGTCTGTCACTTTAATATATATATTGTTAATTGTGAGCAAAGTTCACCTGAATGCAATTGGCAAGATAAACCAGTAACTCAGGGAATTCCTCTGTCCCCCTCACTTTATGAAACTGACATGCTTATTTTACATAGGTAAAAATACAAAGTGCAATGCAATTAGTAAAAGATACACCGAAATATGCATATTAGAATCCTAATTTGCTCAAGATACATAAACATTTAAAGCACGATAAGAATTTGCAAAATGACAATCCTAAATACATTGCTGCATACAAATCAAAATGTATTAAAGCACAAAGAAGAAAGTGCAAAACTTAAATGTAATTAATCTTAAAGGACAAAACCTGAAGATTAAAGGGACATGAAATCTAAACTTCAAAATCACAAAGTGTAAATGTATTAAACTCCCACTTTATGTAGTGCTATATTGTATTGTAATTGTCTCTCTTTCACATCCAGAAATGCATTCTCTAAAGCCCTCAGGGCTTGTGAGATTCTCTAAGAAATCTTGCCAGTACTTTTAAAGGGACATGAAACCCAATTGTTTTTAATATAGATAGAGCAAGCAATTTTAAACAACTTTCCAATTTACTTCTATTATCTAATTTGTTTTTTTCCTCTTGGTATCCTTTGTTGAAAAGCATACATAGGTAGGTTCAGGAGCTGCTGATTGGTGGATGTACATATATGCCTCATGCTATTGGCTCACCCATGTCCATTGATGTTTATCTAGGTATGTCATTTTAACAAAGTGCGTAGCTTGTTACTCTTAGGAAGCATAAGAATATTTTCTAAATCTAAATGTTGTTGACTCATATATGTGTATCGTAAGCCATAGAGGCTCCAACTACTACTATCTAAAACTAGATTCTCCACAGCCAGTGTAATGTTATTCAAGTATTTATACATACTAGATTCAAGTTTTAGACCCTTTCTTTGAGGTTCATATATAGTAGGGGCCCATTGACCTATCAAATGTAATGCTGAGCCAGTATCTGCACCAGCTGCTGATATTTTGTTACGTATAATATCACTATCAATACCATTAAGAACACCTAGGGTTACACCATGTTCAGGGAAATGTGTACCATATGGGAGAACGTTGTAGTATTTACACAGGTGTTGGGTAGGGGTATTGTATTTAAGTTTTGTGATCCTGGCATCATATGAGGACCACAGAAGTGTACAAAAGTCTCTAAACTAGTAAGATTATATTGAGAATTCTTAAGCGGCGTGTTGCTAGTAAATATAAGGTATATATTATGGAGCCAAGTAAGCAATGCAGTATGGTTGCTATCTTCTTCTATTGCTGTTGTGTTAGGTGTTGACAGGTTGTTGGGTGGTATGGAATATGTTAGGTGTTGACAGCTTTGAGGGTGGTATGGAATATGGAAGTTCCAATTAATCTGTAACCATTGTACTAACTCATGGGTGACTTTACTAATAAACGCTGGACCGTTGTCAGAATTGATTTGGAGTGGACAACCAAATCTGGGGATTATTTCAGTGGCTAAAATTTTAGCGACTGTTTTTGCATCTTCCTTCTGGGTAACAAATGCTTCTGGCCACTTAGAAAATTGGTCGACTATAACAAGCAGGTAAAGTTGCTTAGTGCCAGTTTTTGGAATACAGTATGTGTAAAATCAATTTGTAGGTGTGTGAATGGGGCTGTGGGTGGGGGTAAGTGGTCATGTTGGGCTTTATTGGGGATGGCTGCATTGGTCTGTAAGCAGTATACACATCTGTTAATATATGCCTTGCAATGATCGCCTATGCCTCTAATGTAGAAGGATTGTTTCAGCAAGTTAGCTGTTGGTTTTATACCCAGGTGTCCAACACCATGGTCTTGTTCTATAAACAGTGGTGCGCTGCTTTCTGGTATACCAGCCTTCCCCTCTTTGGAAAACAATCCATTTTCATCTAAGGTTAGTCCGTTACTTATCCAGAAAGATATGTCACTAGGAGTGGCATGCCCCTGGAGTTCAAGGAGCATATGGTCTGACTGTAGGACATGAAGGGAGGGCTAAAACAACGTACATATGGATGGATGGCCCATGATCATTTTGAGTGTAAGCTGCTTCCTTGGCGATTCTATTTGCAAGTGCATTACCAAGGGAAATGGGGTCAGATTTGTATGTGTGTGCATGGCAATGTATGATCCCTATGTCCTTTGGGAGTTGTATGGCCTCTAAAAGGTCATTGATCAGGTCAGTATGGGAGATGGTCTTACCATCTGCTGAAACAAAACCACGTTGTTTCCATATCATCCCAAAATCATGCACAACCCCAAAGGCATAACGAGAGTCAGTGTAAATGTTAACAGATTTATCCTTAAACAATTTACATGCTTTTGTGAGTGCTATTAATTCGGCAGCTTGTGCAGAAGGATAATGGATAGGGCCTGCATCTAGCACAATGTCTGGTAGCTGCACAATGGTATAGCCTGTCTTATAGATCCTGTTACTGGGCCGGGAACAAGAGCCATCAACAAACACATTATCCGCATGGTCAAAAGGTTTGTCCATCAAGTCGGTTCTTGGGGTGATAATGTGGTGTATTACCTCTATACAGTCATGGTTCGTTGGAATGTCTGGTGAGCCCATAAGTAAAGCACTAAGTATTGGGGCTGGCCCTGAGGATGCACTACTATACTTGATAGTCAGGTTGGTGTTATTCAGTAATATACATTCATAACCAGAAAGTCTTTGAGTAGTCAAAGATGTAAGACTTGGTGACTAGTGTGTAGTACTATTGGGTGGCCTAGTGTGATTGTTTCAAACATCTCTACAGTCATGGCGCAGCCCGCCAATGCTCAGAGACATGCCGGCATCCCTTGTACTGGAAGTGGAACTACTTTGGAAAAGAAAGCTATGGAACGCATATTGCCTCCACTATGCTCTTGGGCACAGACAGCAGCCATGGTTTTACAATTGTCCCTCGCATACAAGTGAAATGGCTTACAATAATCAGGTAGTCCTAACGCAGGGACGCTTATAATGCTGGTCTTTAGAGCTAGGTAGGCTTTAGTCATTTCTGTGGTCCATTGGATACGTTCTGGGCTATCCCCTTTTGTGGCTTGTCTTAGAATGGAATTGTGATGGGAGCACTCAGGAATCCATTGTCTGCAATAGTTAATCATACCTAGAAAGGTAAGCATATCCTTTCTACTGGCTGGCTTTGGGATCTGTTGAATCACTTGGATTCGTTTGGGGACTGATGTACTGGTGGCCTTGGGAAAGCACAAAACCAAGGTAATCCACTTTTGTAACTCCTACTTGTAGCTTATGTTTTGCTATTTTGTGACCTTCGGTAGCAAGGTGTTTTAACAGACTAATCGTATCTGCTGTTTTTGCCTCCTGGTTAGGACTACACAACAGTAGGTCATTGACGTACTGAAGGAGGACGGAACCTTGGCTAGGTGTCCATGACCGCAAGGTACATTGGAGCACCAGCGAATAGACCGCAGGTGAGTCCACGTAGCCCTGAGGGAGACGGGTCCAGCTAAGCTGGTGCCACTTCTAACAAAAAGCCATAAGTAGCTGTGTCTCAGGGTCCAATTCGACCGAAAAGAATGCATTAGCTAAATCAATGACTATGAATATATGGGCATAATGTGGAATCGCTGTGAGCAAGGTTGTAACATCTGGGACTATCGGGGCAATCGGGATTACTATTTCGTTGATCGCCCTTAAATCTTGTACTAATCTATATTTATGTCCTTCTTTGGGACCGGATTTATGGGAGTATTATAGCGAGAAACTCAATCATGGGTCTTATCCCCTCTTTCTTTTCTTTGGACAATGGATATTGTTTAATAAACACTGGAGTTGTGTTTTCAATCTGGCCTTATACGGGGTGCATCGGATTAATCCGACGTTGAGTTTTAAATATGCCCACCTGGATGGTGGGATATCTGTCAAATTATCATTATAAAAATACAGATTTGTGGGTCCTAGACTCACATCTAACCTGCCCCTCTTGGTGACGAGTACTTTTGCACCGAGCAATCCCATGAGATCATGTCCCAAGAGATTGATGGGACATCCCATTATAATACGAAAAGGATGTGAGAGGTGTTGGCCAATGCAAGGCACCCTAACTTCAAGTGGTGGGGTGATGTAAGTATGGGTTAACACTCCATTAATCCCTAAAGAAGGTTCAGATTTCCCTGTGATGCCATCATACATATCTGAGCATAAGGCAGAACACGTGGCTCCGGTGTCTCCTAGAAATGGTAGGGGTTCTCCCTCCACCTCTAGGACCAAGTATGGTTGCTCGTGATAGCTGGTGGACACCACTGGGAAAGTTGGAGTGCTACCTTCCGAGCAACCTTCCCTATGGCAACTGTATGTTATGTTTAGGTGCCTTTATGGGGGCAGGGATTGTGTTTGGTAGTTGTGTATTGTACTGTCGGGGGGGGGGGGGGTTGGGGCACTCATTTTTCCAATGTTGGCCACAATTAAAGGAAAAAAGAAAGAAAGACAAGCTCAAAATAAACTAAAAACAAACACCTATAACAAAGAAGGTATTCCCAGAACCTCCCCACAAACCAAAATAAATACAATTAAGTAGCTTATAGGTGCACAAACAAAGGAATGCTAAAGTTTATAGTGTGAGAGGTAATTTATCTTAGCTACCAATGGTGTCAAAAATTGAATTGGATAACCATGTAAATCCTTAGATTGTCTTGATAAAGACTTTGAAACGCGTTGCTCAGTGACTGTGTATTGTTTGCTACTGTTTGCTTACAAACTGACTCTGTAATTAAGGGCTGCTTGCAGCTTCTATTCACCTACACAGGTGGCGTTTTTCCGGATATCCTCTGTGTCTGCCCTCAGAAGAGGTCGGTAGTTTGGTCTCCGAGTGAACCTGTGGAGTGTAAGAATGAAACCGGGACCCCTGGCAGAAAGGAGAGTCGGATGCGGCGCAGATCTTCAGTTACTAATGTGTAAGTACCGATGCATTTTTCTTTGAGAAGCCTTTGATGTCTATTTAAGCAGATGCTTCTGTTTTTATTTAGACGGCTCACAGCGTTCAGGATACTTTCACCCCCTGAGAGGACTCAAAGATTTCCATCGTGTATCTAACATGTGAAAAAGCCTTTGGAGGACGCTTTGGATGAACACTTTTATTTGGGAGCCTAGTTCAATAGTATCAGCTTCTGTATAAGAAGCAATTTTTATATTTTATGTTTTATGTTATTTGATGTTTCAATTATATGTAATTCTTGTATCTATTTGCCTAAATTAATTTTAAAGTAGTTAGGACCGGTCATTAAATTTGGTATATATTAGTTTATGAATTTATGTGCATTTATGTTTTATTGAGAGCTTATTAATTAAATGAATTTATATATATATATATATATATATATATATATATAGTATAATTCTTTGAATCTCCTATTTATGGTTTTACTTCATGCTTATAATACTAATAAATTGATTCACTTATGAGTTTGGATGATTCTTGGGGTTGAGATATATGCAATTTAAGGTTATATACAATCTAAGGATGTACATGGTTATCCAATTAAATTTTTGACACCATTGGTAGCTAAGATAAATTACCTCTCACACTATAAACTTTAGCATTCCTTTGTTTGCGCACCTATAAGCTACTTAATTGTATTTCTTTTGGCCACAATTAAAGCAATAGGTCCTGTTTGAATTATCGTTACCCCTTCCTTGTCCTCTGTTACCCCCTGTATTATCCCTTTCTCTGGCTTGGAATGGGTCACAATGTTGTAAACCCTGCTTTTGATAAAAATCAACGTTTTTTCCCTCTAATTTCTTGATGTCAAAACAACCTGCTGCTTCCTTTTCATGAATTCTTTTCAAGAATTCCAGTGGAGTCAACTCCGGCCATTCAGAGACAAGTTGTTTCACCAACAAGGAAAGCTGGGGTTGCATATTACTGATGCAAGTCTGGACCTTCAGAGAGCCCATTGGATTTCCGGATTCTATTCCAGCCTCTTTCTTCCAGCACTTATAAATGCGCTTAACAAATTCTACTACTGTTTATTTCACACCTTGCTTGCATGCTAGTGCAATTGACATACTTTGTTTATCCTTCCATACTCTATGTATTTCTAGAGTCAATTCTGTCCACATCTTGTCCCTTGTCCCTCACGTGTGTTTAGGGCATACCCTGTGGTTGGATCACCATCCAATTTACTAATGGTCTGTACATTGTCCCAGTCCCAACCTGACTCGGGGTCATAGTCTAGAAGTGCATCAATGATAATTCGCATGTCTGTTTGAGTCATATTTTGCCCCTGTAACATTCTTTTTAAATACATAATAGAAGCGGATGGATGTTGACGGGGGTTTGGGGCTCCCTTAGTAATTTCCCTTAGTTCACTCGGGGACAAAATTAATTGGTCTCCCACAGGGAGAAATAGCGTACTAGCTTCTGCTTCAGCTGCCTCCTCCCCTTCTACCCATTCATTTTTCCTTCTATATTGCGGGGTCAAGGTCGGGGGACAGGAAGGTGTTACTAGTTCGACCTTAATCGGGGGCTTGGTGACTGGGTATCGGGGAGTTACAGAAGGTCCCGGCATGGTCCATCCCTGGGGTACCCGAGTAGGGGCAATAGTAATGGTCTGTAGATCCATGTCATTCAGGGATGGAAGGCTAGGATATAACTTGTTATATGATGGCAAAGGTGGGTGGGGGACGTTATGTGGGGCAGGGAGTGCTGAATATGCTGTCTGCTTCTGCTTCCTACTTTTGCCCTTCTTTTTATTTCCGTCCACATCGATATATTGCCAGTGTGGAGCAACTATCAGCCAATTATCCCCACCCTTTTTCATATAGTCCATATCCCCCTCTGGGTCACCCTTATACCATGGAAATGCTTCTTCATCACCTAGACACAACCCTTTTACCATATTCATGTGAAATTTATCATTATCCCCTTCTCTGGGGAATAGATCGGAGCTTCTCATGGCTTCGGTCCATCCCGCTATATTATCCACCTATGGGACAACATACAGGGAGTGCAGAATTATTAGGCAAATGAGTATTTTGACCACATCATCCTCTTTATGCATGTTGTCTTACTCCAAGCTGTATAGGCTCGAAAGCCTACTACCAATTAAGCATATTAGGTGATGTGCATCTCTGTAATGAGAAGGGGTGTGGTCTAATGACATCAACACCCTATATCAAGTGTGCATAATTATTAGGCAACTTCCTTTCCTTTGGCAAAATGGGTCAAAAGAAGGACTTGACAGGCTCAGAAAAGTCAAAAATAGTGAGATATCTTGCAGAGGGATGCAGCACTCTTAAAATTGCAAAGCTTCTGAAGCGTGATCATCGAACAATCAAGCGTTTCATTCAAAATAGTCAACAGGGTCGCAAGAAGCGTGTGGAAAAACCAAGGCGCAAAATAACTGCCCATGAACTGAGAAAAGTCAAGCGTGCAGCTGCCAAGATGCCACTTGCCACCAGTTTGGCCATATTTCAGAGCTGCAACATCACTGGAGTGCCCAAAAGCACAAGGAGTGCAATACTCAGAGACATGGCCAAGGTAAGAAAGGCTGAAAGACGACCACCACTGAACAAGACACACAAGCTGAAACGTCAAGACTGGGCCAAGAAATATCTCAAGACTGATTTTTCTAAGGTTTTATGGACTGATGAAATGAGAGTGAGTCTTGATGGGCCAGATGGATGGGCCCGTGGCTGGATTGGTAAAGGGCAGAGAGCTCCAGTCCGACTCAGACGCCAGCAAGGTGGAGGTGGAGTACTGGTTTGGGCTGGTATCATCAAAGATGAGCCTGTGGGGCCTTTTCGGGTTGAGGAGGGAGTCAAGCTCAACTCCCAGTCCTACTGCCAGTTTCTGGAAGACACCTTCTTCAAGCAGTGGTACAGGAAGAAGTCTGCATCCTTCAAGAAAAAAATTATTTTCATGCAGGACAATGCTCCATCACATGCGTCCAAGTACTCCACAGCGTGGCTGGCAAGAAAGGGTATAAAAGAAGAAAATCTAATGACATGGCCTCCTTGTTCACATGATCTGAACCCCATTGAGAACGTGTGGTCCATCATCAAATGTGAGATTTACAAGGAGGGAAAACAGTACACCTCTCTGAACAGTGTCTGGGAGGCTGTGGTTGCTGCTGCACGCAATGTTGATGGTGAACAGATCAAAACACTGACAGAATCCATGGATGGCAGGCTTTTGAGTGTCCTTGCAAAGAAAGGTGGCTATATTGGTCACTGATTTGTTTTTGTTTTGTTTTTGAATGTCAGAAATGTATATTTGTGAATGTTGAGATGTTATATTGGTTTCACTGGTAAAAATAAATAATTGAAATGGGTATATATTTGTTTTTTGTTAAGTTGCCTAATAATTATGCACAGTAATAGTCACCTGCACACACAGATATCCCACTAAAATAGCTAAAACTAAAAACAAACTAAAAACTCCTTCCAAAAATATTCAGCTTTGATATTAATGAGTTTTTTGGGTTCATTGAGAACATGGTTGTTGTTCAATAATAAAATTAATCCTCAAAAATACAACTTGCCTATTAATTCTGCACTCCCTGTATACATATCCTTCGGGCGATACCCTTCCCACATAATCTTTACATGTCTCTCCCGGTCTAGGGGGTGGAAATTCTTTGGACTGGGATTTGCACATTTCTGACTCCTAACTTATCCTTGAATAATTACAAAACAATGCAATACTTTACCTTTAAGAGCAATTAATTATTGTATCTTTTGCAAAAAAAAAACTAACTGGAACGGCTGTACTGAACCGAAGGGTTTCGACAATTCTGTAACCAGTTATTGTGCTTGAATGCTTAAGTTTGCAATAAGATACAATATCCCTATTCTGTTTCCTTCAGTTGTCACTTGTGTTCACCTTTTCTGGGTCAGCGGGTTTCCCCTAGCCAGAGAGATGGGGCGTCTTAAAATGTTCAGAAACCTAGTAACAATTCATTTACTTGCAACTATAAAACAACATTTGCCATACAGCGTGTTTTAAAAGTAAGCAGCGTGAGAATCAGTGGATTTACCCTCGGCCAGGCTTTAAACTGTGTAACCGGATTTCTACTCAAGAAATCTTTTATTCCCTTTTTAGTCTACCAAAGACTGAGTACATTAGAATCTACCAAAGATTCACATATATATTTCCCAACTATTCCTATGGGAATGGGACTTAAGGGATCCTGGGGTAAGAGAAAATGTCAAAATAAGAGACTCTGTTCAACTTACCTTGCGGGGTCTCGTGTCCCATCCCACTTCTCACACCAGTTTGTTGGGGTATCCTTTTTCTCCTTAGCCTTGGATGAGAGGGGGGACACCACAGGATTCTCCGGAGCTCCGGAGACCAGAAAGAACGCACACAGACACAGGGAGTGTTTCTTACTAGTTCCGTTTATTATTAGTATACACCGCAGCTATATAGCAGTCTCACATCACATGAGGCTACAGGAAATGCAGTTAGAGGAAGTAACAGAAAATGCCCATATACGTCTGTCTGAGAAACATGGTAAAGGAAGTTGTGGGTGCTGTTGCTGTATTACAGACAATCATATGAGTTTCAAACTACCCTCATGTGTCTGTTACAAGTTACCCAATAACATAATATACCCATCAGTTGAGGATATCGGCCACACTAAAGATAAGTTAACTGGTTTTGTACTATCTATGATTGTTCCTGTTGGCTTTTGCAGACAAGTTACTGGAAGTAACCAGGTAATAAGCAAGCTTAGAAAGAAAGTGGAAGCTCTCCCCCTCTGCATGGTTCTATCTTTGATTGCACATAAGGAAGACATTGCTCTAGCATTATATTCTGCTACTTAGAGGTACATTGCTATTGATATATTTAAACTGACTTGTGCATTCGGGTATCTGTCGAGCTACTCCCTGCAGTAATATCTATCCAGAATTGTGAAAGTAATTACTTGCAGAAAGTCTTCTTGGAGTACTAACTGGGTTAAAAAGCTGATTGCTGTTTTGTCTCATGTGACATTCCATTCTTTTACAAGCTACTAAAGTGTGCAAAGATTTTTTTTTGCTTCTACTGTTAATCTGACTGAGAATAAAAGGAAAATCTCTCCTTTGCTTGCTGGCTGGAGCTGCCTGGACCCAGTGTAACTGGTGTAAAACGGGACTTTCAGAAGTTCTATACTAAATAAGTCTTGTAAAAATGTCATGCTTAAGGCTATTACAATATATGTTTTCAATAAGTTTTATCTTTGTAATATATGGATATACTGTCTAGATATTTGCAGATGTGTATTTTACAGGGTGATAATAGCTGCTAAGTTCCCATAATTTTTTGATCTAAAGTTGTTAGCTACAATGGCTGAGTTTTTCCTGTGAGGCCTCCATTTAAGCAGATGTAATACTAATCTTAGCCATATATTGCATATCCCTTTTATGTGTTGACAGGTTACAACATCTATATAGTCACCGATATTATCTGTCAATAACTTGTCTTCAATTAGATCTAGGGTTATTTTTAATAGATCTCACAATAGTGTCACTCTGGAATTACTCTTTCTATATTATGTTGCTTATCTCACATCTGTTAAAGAATTTTGCAGGGTTAAATCTGTAATCGGTTAAGATACAGTGGTATAGGATTGGAATTCTGGTTTTGTATTACTCTCTAGGTCTGTTTAAGGATATATCTTAGGTGATAACTGGGAGGCCTTCTCTCACAATCACACAATATTCATATTACTTTTTTACCCTTTCTTATTAGATAAAAAAGAAAAAAGGGAAGGGGAAGGAACACACCTGTATTTATGTAAAGTTACACGGTAAAATACACACACCTAATTTTTTTTTATTTTATTTTTTTCTCTCATATTATTTTTGGTTTTAGGATATCTGTTCCCACGGAGATCCCCTCACTGTCACTTTGGATTGCTACATGAACATTCAATCTTTTCTTTCATGGTTTTGTTAATTTTCAAGTTTATGGATAAATATAGTAACTCCAATAAATTTAAATCTCCAACAATGCCTCCCAAACAAAAAGATAGGAAAGCCTGTAACAGCTTAGAATTAACTACAGAAGGTCCTATAGAACATAATTCTCAATCTACACTCCAGATTGATACAAACAATCTTGTTTAACAAATTTCAGAAATTGTTCTTCCGCAATTTGATGGTATTAAAAAAGAAATGAATGCTCTTTCAACCGAGTTAAAACAATTCGCTATTAGAATTACTGAAGTAGAAGGAAGAGTCTCAGATTTAGAGAATATTAACAATAGTCACCAAGAGATCTCTAAAGAACAAGAAGATAAGTTTCATTATATTAAAAAAAGAATAGATGACCTGGAGGACCGATCGCATAGGAATAATTTAAAAATTATCGGTCTGCCAGAAACTGTAGAATATAATGATTTATTATATTTTGCTTTGCAGCTACTCTCACAGGCCTTAGGCCTATCTATTGATAAATTACCTCTCTCAATTAAAAGAGCGCACAGATTGGGCTCTGTTAGAAAGCATGGAGATTCACCCAACTATAAAAGGCCAATAATCTTTAAATGTTTGAACTTCCAGGACAAAGTCCAAATTCTTAGTATGTATCGTAAGATAAACTCTTTCTCAATTAAAGGTAATCTTATTCTTATCTTTCAAGACTATTCAGCAGATACCTTAAACAAAAGAAAAGAGATGGCCCCGTTTTGCTCTGAACTCATAAAACAGGGGATCCAAGTAGCTCTCACCTATCCTGCAAAACTAAAATTTTGGTATTATTCCGAAGTCATAGTCTTACAAAAACCACAGGAAGCTAGAGACTTCTTATCAAATCTTAATAATAATGCTGCAGTAGTAGAATAATGATTCACAGACAGAAAGAGAAAGTACTAGTCCATATAGACACAGATGGAAGTCCTGGCTAGGTTAGTTTTAGAGGGTTTTTGTTCCCTCTCTTGCTCCTCCCCCAATTTCCCTCTTGGCTCCTCATCACCCCCTGTTCGTTGTCCTCTTGCTCTAGAAGATGAAAGATAGTATAGAATTAATCTCCTGGAATGTGGGGGTGATCTCCTATCCAATTAAAAGAAAAAGAATTGTCAACCATATGAAACAGTTTGCCCCTGACATAGCTTTTATACAGGAAACGCATCTTAATCTTAAAGGGACAGTTTACTCAAATAATGTCTCCCCTTTAATATGTTCCCAATGATTCACTTTACCTGCTGGAGTGTATTAAATTGTTTACAAGTATTTCCATTATCCTTATAATGGCATTTGAAATAGTTTATTTAGCCTGTGATATCCCCACCCATCCTGAAAGTTTTTGGTCTCGAGGCCAAGCTGTGTTAACACAGCCAGTAGAAGAAATTACACTCCCAGTGGGTTATAGAAGAGATAAGGTAATAAAATGTTAATTTTCCATTGTTCTCTCCAAGTACTGGTGATTGGTTTATGGACAGATATAAGATAAAGAAGTAGGTGATATGTACACAATGTGATAAAGTAATGAGATCTGATTATACCTACAAGCTCAACCCATTTTATTAGGTTGTGGCTTCAAAACACAAAATCAGCTAATTCATATACACAAATAAGCCTTAAAAAAGCAAATCTCATATATTTTATACTCTGCAACTGGAAAAACAAGTAATTGGAAACACATTAAGGGAAAAACTATTTTATAGTATACTGTCCCTTTAAAGAGATGAATAAATTGAAGTTTGGCTGGATTGGAGAGGTGATCGCCTTCCTCCGCAAAAAGAGGAGTATCTTGTCTCTTTAATAAAAAATTGGATTACCAAATATTTTCAAAAGAGATTGATAAAAATGGGAGATTTTTACTTTTAGAAATTTTAATTCAAGATACTCGTCTGGTTCTATGCAATATTTATGCCCCTAATACTCTTCATTTGGAGTTCTTGGATACACTATATATGAAACTCCTATAATTTGTAGATGATAATTTAATATTGTCCAGAGATTTCTATTTATTGCCACACCCAATTTTGGATAGGCTCCGGAAAAAAAGGGACAATAGAGAAGCTACATTTTCAGAAGCTTTACTAAAAAGTTAAAACTTAAAGACATCTGGTGAACACAGAACCCAGACTCTAAACAGTACACATGTGAATCAAAATCTTACCAGACATTTTCTAGGATAGACATGTTCTTAGTTGGGGATTATTTGGCTCGCTATGAGATCAAGGCTGATATTAAAGAGATACTGATTTTGGACCGTGCAATTACTACATTGTCAATTAATAGTAAGAAGCCCCATGAAAAAGGTGGTGGGAATTTCTTTTTTCCTACATTTCTTATAAATGACTTAGGGTTTTGGAATTGGTTGATTTGAAAGTGGTTGGAGTTTAAATAATTTAACCAGGAATATGAATCTAAACCTGAGATATATTAGGAGACTGTGAAAGCTGTGTTCAGAGGAGAGATCAAGGCATATATGGTCAAAAAAGGATATGGAAAGCCAGAGAACTCCAGCTGTCCAATCAACTCAGAAATAAATATATAGCATACACACAACTTCAAAATCAGGATAATGGGAAGGAATATCAAAAGGCAAAACTCAAAAGTGAAGTTTTTCTTAACCAACAGATGGTCAAAACGGAGATTAAAAATAAAACTACTTTTAACAAATACGGCCCTAAGTCCTCTAAATTTCTGGTTAATATTGTGAAAAGTAGGGAAAAAAGAATCTTATTGAGGCAATTAGAGCAGGTGAGCATTGTTTCACTAATAATAAAGAGATTCAGGATATCTTCTTTTAATATTTTCAAAAGATCTATTCGCAGGATCATATATCCATATCTAATAAGGAATCTTTCTGGCGTTTATTAAATCTCCCTAAGATTTCTGCAGACTCTCTATCAGAGATGAATAGAGAAATTCACCAGGATGAAATTCTCTATGTAATTAAGAATTCTGCAAATCTAAAAGCCCCAAGCCCTGATCAGATCCCGTCGGAGTTTTATAAGATCTTAATAGATCATGTTACACCTATTCTCTCCTCTCTTTATAATAAATACTATATACAAAATGAGATGTCATCTAATTTTTTTACATCATATAATATAGTCTTGATCTTAAAAAAAGAGAAGGATCCTGGGTCTTTGGACTCATACCGTCCTATCTCCCTGCTTAACTGTGACTACAAATTAATAGATTCTATCATAGCCAATTGTCTTAAAAAAGTGCTTAATCCTCTGATACATCCTGATCAAACGGGCTTTATGCATGGGAGAACTTCAATGAAGAATATTAGAATAGCTCTAACGCTCATTGAATACTTTGGGGGCAAATATCATTTACAGGAAGGAAAAAAACAGGAAATAGGGGACTTTGCGCTGATTAACTTAGACGCCGAAAAGGCATTAGATTCAATCTCTTGGAATCACCTTTTTACCTCTCTTGATAAATTTGAGCTTTGTGGACATTTTTCTAACTTTATCCAATTGATATATAAAAAACATAATTTATGTAAGAACTTACCTGATAAATTCATTTCTTTCATATTAACAAGAGTCCATGAGCTAGTGACGTATGGGATATACATTCCTACCAGGAGGGGCAAAGTTTCCCAAACCTCAAAATGCCTATAAATACACCCCTCACCACACCCACAAATCAGTTTAACGAATAGCCAAGAAGTGGGGTGATAAGAAAAAAAGTGCGAAGCATATAAAATAAGGAATTGGAATAATTGTGCTTTATACAAAAAAATCATAACCACCACAAAAAAGGGTGGGCCTCATGGACTCTTGTTAATATGAAAGAAATGAATTTATCAGGTAAGTTCTTACATAAATTATGTTTTCTTTCATGTAATTAACAAGAGTCCATGAGCTAGTGACGTATGGGATAATGACTACCCAAGATGTGGATCTTCCACACAAGAGTCACTAGAGAGGGAGGGATAAAATAAAGACAGCCAATTCCTGCTGAAAATAATCCACACCCAAAATAAAGTTTAACAAAAAACATAAGCAGAAGATTCAAACTGAAACCGCTGCCTGAAGAACTTTTCTACCAAAAACTGCTTCAGAAGAAGAAAATACATCAAAATGGTAGAATTTAGTAAAAGTATGCAAAGAGGACCAAGTTGCTGCTTTGCAGATCTGGTCAACCGAAGCTTCATTCCTAAACGCCCAGGAAGTAGATACTGACCTAGTAGAATGAGCTGTAATTCTCTGAGGCGGAATTTTACCCGACTCAACATAGGCAAGATGAATTAAAGATTTCAACCAAGATGCCAAAGAAATGGCAGAAGCTTTCTGGCCTTTCCTAGAACCGGAAAAGATAACAAATAGACTAGAAGTCTTACAGAAAGATTTCGTAGCTTCAACATAATATTTCAAAGCTCTAACAACATCCAAAGAATGCAACGATTTCTCCTTAGAATTCTTAGGATTAGGACATAATGAAGGAACCACAATTTCTCTACCAATGTTGTTGGCATTCACAACTTTAGGTAAAAATTCAAAAGAAGTTCGCAACACCGCCTTATCCTGATGAAGAATCAGAAAAGGAGACTCACAAGAAAGAGCAGATAATTCAGAAACTCTTCTGGCAGAAGAGATGGCCAAAAGGAACAAAACTTTCCAAGAAAGTAATTTAATATCCAATGAATGCATAGGTTCAAATGGAGGAGCTTGAAGAGCCCCCAGAACCAAATTCAAACTCCAAGGAGGAGAAATTGACTTAATGACAGGCTTTATACGAACCAAAGCTTGTACAAAACAATGAATATCAGGAAGAATAGCAATCTTTCTGTGAAAAAGAACAGAAAGAGCAGAGATTTGACCTTTCAAGGAACTTGCGGACAAACCCTTATCTAAACCATCCTGAAGAAATTGTAATATTCTCGGTATTCTAAAAGAATGCCAAGAAAAATGATGAGAAAGACACCAAGAAATATAAGTCTTCCAGACTCTATAATATATCTCTCTGGATACAGATTTACGAGCCTGTAACATAGTATTAATCACAGAGTCAGAGAAACCTCTTTGACCAAGAATCAAGCGTTCAATCTCCATACCTTTAAATTTAAGGATTTCAGATCCTGATGGAAAAAAGGACCTTGAGACAAAAGGTCTGGTCTTAACGGAAGAGTCCACGGTTGGCAAGAGGCCATCCGGACAGGATCCGCATACCAAAACCTGTGAGGCCATGCCGGAGCTACCAGCAGAACAAACGAGCATTCCTTCAGAATCTTGGAGATTACTCTTGGAAGAAGAACTAGAGGCGGAAAGATATAGGCAGGATGATACTTCCAAGGAAGTGAAAATGCATCCACTGCCTCCGCCTGAGGATCCCGGGATCTGGACAGATACCTGGGAAATTTCTTGTTTAGATGAGAAGCCATCAGATCTATTTCTGGAAGTTCCCACATTTGAACAATCTGAAGAAATACCTCTGGGTGAAGAGACCATTCGCCCGGATGCAACGTTTGGCGACTGAGATAATCCGCTTTCCAATTGTCCATACCTGGGATAAAAACCGCAGAGATTAGACAGGAGCTGGATTCCGCCCAAACCAAAATTCGAGATACTTCTTTCATAGCCAGAGGACTGTGAGTCCCTCCTTGATGATTGATGTATGCCACAGTTGTGACATTGTCTTATCTGAAAACAATGAACAACTCTCTCTTCAGAAGAGGCCAAGACTGAAGAGCTCTGAAAATTGCACGGAGTTCCAAAATATTGATCGGAAATCTCACCTCCTGAGATTCCCAAACCCCTTGTGCCGTCAGATACCCCACACAGCTCCCCAACCTGTAAGACTTGTATCTGTTGAGATTATAGTCCAGGTCGGAAGAACAAAGAAGCCCCCTGAACTAAACGATGGTGATCTGTCCACCATGTCAGAGAGTGTCGTAAAATCGGTTTAAAGATATTAATTGAGATATCTTTGAGTAATCCCTGCACCATTGGTTCAGCATACAGAGCTGAAGAGGTCGCATGTGAAAACGAGCAAAGGAGATCGCATCTGATGCGGCAGTCCTAAGACCCAACATTTCCATGCATAAGGCTACCAAAGGGAATGATTGTGACTGAAGGTTTTGACAAGCTGATATCAATGTTAAACTTCTCTTGTCTGACAAGGACAGAGTCATAGACACTGAATTTATCTAGAAACCTAAAAAGGTTACCCTTGTCTGAGGAATCAATGAACTGATTGGTAAATTGATCCTCCAACCATGAACTTGAAGAAACAACACAAGTCGATTCGTATGAGATTCTTCGAAAATGAGAAGACTGAGCAAGTACCAAGATATCGTCCAAATAAGGAAATACCAAAACCCTATTCTCTGATTACAGAAAGAAGGGCACCGAGAACCTTTGAAAAAAATTCTTGGAACTGAGGCTAGGCCAAACAGTAGAGCCACAAAACTGGTAATGCTTGTCTAAAAAGAGAATCTCAGACACTAAAAGTGATCTGGATGAATCGGAATATGCAGATACACATCCTGTAAATCTATTGTAGACATATAATGCCCTTGCTAAACAAAAGGCAGGATAGTCCTACAGTAACTATCTTGAATGTTGGTATCCTAACATAACGATTCAATAATGATAGATCCAGAACTGGTCTGAAGGAATTGACCTTCTTTGGTACAATGAAGAGATAAAATAAAACCCCAGCCCCTGTTCCAGAACTGGAACTGGCATAAATACTCCAGCCAACTCTAGATCTGAAACACATTTCAGAAATGCTGAGCCTTGCTGTGTCAACTGGGACACGGGAAAGAAAAGAATCTCTTAGCAGGAGGCCTTAACTTGAAGCCAATTCTGTACCTTTCTGAAACAATGTTTCTGAAACCAGAGATTAAGAACGGAATTGATCCAAATTTCTTGAAGAAAACGTAATCTGCCCCATACCAGCTGAGCTGGAATAAGGGCCGCACCTTCATAGATACTTAGGAGCTGGCTATAGGTTTCTATAAGGCTTGGATATATTCCAAACTGGAAATAGTTTCCAAACTGATACCGTTCCTGAGGATGAAGGATCAGGCTTTTGTTCCTTGTTGAGAAAGGAACGAAATGATTATTTACCCTGGAAAGAAAGGGAAAGCAAAGTTGACTTAGAAGACATGTCAGCATTCCAAGTTTAATCCATAAAGCTTTTCTAGCTAAAATAGCTAGAGACATATACCTGACATCAACTCTAATGATATCAAAAGATGGTATCACCAATAAAATTATTAGCATGTTATAGAATAATAATAATGCTATAAAATTATGATCTGTTACTTGTTGCGCTAAAGCTTCTAACCAAAAAGTTGAAGCTGCAGCAACATCCGCTAAAAATATAGCAGGTCTAAGAAGATTACCTGAACATAAGTAAGCTTTTCTTAGAAAAGATTCAATTTTCCTATCTAAAGGATCCTTAAATGAAGTACTATCTGCCATAGGAATAGTATTACATTAGCAGGAGTAGAGACAGCCCCATAACCTTAGGGATTTTTGTCCCAAAAAACTCTAATCTGTCAGATGGCACAGGATATAATTTGCTTAAACGTCTAGAAGGAGTAAATAAATTACCCAAATTATTCCATTCCCTGGAAATTACTTCAGAAATAGCATCAGGGAGATAAAACACTTCTGGAATAACTACAGGAGATTTAAAAACCTTATTTAAACGTTTAGATTTAGTATCAAGAGGACCAGAATCCTCTATTTCTAATGCAAATAACACTTCTTTAAGTAAAGAACGAATAAATTCCATCTTGAACAAATACAAAGATTTATCAGCATCAACCTCTGAGACAGAAACCTCTGAACCAGAAGAACCATTATCAGTATCAGAATGATGATGTTCATTTAAAAATTCATCTGAAAAAAAGAGAAGTTTTAAAAGACTTTTATGTATACTAGAAGGAAAAATAACAGACATAGCCTTCTTAATGGATTTAAAAAATAAAATCTCTTATGTTATCAGGAACACTCTGAAAATTAGATGTTGACGGACAGCAACAGGTAATGTAACAGTACTAAAGGAAATTTTATCTGCATTAATAAGTTTGACATGACATGCAATACAAATAACAGCTGGAGAAAACAGATACCAAAAGTTTATAGCAGACTTAGCTTGGTAGCTCCAGCACTGTGCAGTGATTTTCCTGTAGTATCTTCTGACTCAGTTGCAACGTGGAACATCTTGCAATATGTAAAAGAAAAAAACAACATATAAAGCAAAATTGATCAAATTCCTTAAATGACAGTTTCAGGAATGGGAAAAAAATGCCAGTGAACAAGCTTCTAGCAACCAGAAGCAATAAATAATGAGACTTAAATAATGTGGAGACAAAAATGACGCCCATATTTTTTAGCGCCAAAAAAAGACGCCCACATTATTTGGCGCCTAAATGCTTTTGGCGCCAAAAATGACGCCACATCCGGAACGCCGACATCTTTGACGCAAAATAACGTCAAAAAATGACGCAACTTCCGGCGACACGTATGACGCCGGAAACGGAAAAGAATTTTTGCGCCAAAAAAGTCCGCGCCAAGAATGACGCAATAAAATGAAGCATTTTCAGCCCCCGCGAGCCTAACAGCCCACAGGGAAAAAAGTCAAATTTTTGAGGTAAGAAAAAATATGATAATTCAATGCATAATCCCAAATATGAAACTGACTGTCTGGAAATAAGGAAAGTTGAACATTCTGAGTCAAGGCAAATAAATGTTTGAATACATATATTTAGAACTTTATAAATAAAGTGCCCAACCATAGCTTAGAGTGTCACAGAAAATAAGACTTACTTACCCCAGGACACTCATCTACATGTTTGTAGAAAGCCAAACCAGTACTGAAACGAGAATCAGTAGAGGAAATGGTAAATATAAGAGTATATCGTCGATCTGAAAAGGGAGGTAAGAGATGAATCTCTACGACCGATAACAGAGAACCTTATGAAATAGACCCCGTAGAAGGAGATCACTGCATTCAATAGGCAATACTCTCTTCACATCCCTCTGACATTCACTGCACGCTGAGAGGAAAACCGGGCTCCAACTTGCTGCGGAGCGCATATCAACGTAGAATCTAGCACAAACTTACTTCACCACCTCCCTTGGAGGCAAAGTTTGTAAAACTGATTTGTGGGTGTGGTGAGGGGTGTATTTATAGGCATTTTGAGGTTTGGGAAACTTTGCCCCTCCTGGTAGGAATGTATATCCCATACGTCACTAGCTCATGGACTCTTGTTAATTACATGAAAGAAACCTTGCATCCTCCCTTATCATCAATGGTAGCAAATCACCAAATATCTATCTTCAGAAAGGGACTAGACAGGGATGTCCACTCTCCCCTCTTCTTTTAAACATCTCTCTAGAATCTCTTGCAGTATTCTGCACTGCAGAGATAAACTAGTGGGAGTCTTGATCGCGGGTAATTTGGGTAAAGAACATGTACTATCTCTGTATGCGGATGATATCTTACTGTATATGAGAAACACAAAGGATTAAAAAAAAAAGATTATTAGATATATTGAAAATCTATGGCTATTTTACGGGCTGAAAAATAATAATAAATTAGAAATACTTTGGATTATTAAACACAAGAATAACCTAACAGTAAATCCCTTTGCTCTTGCAACAGAAAAGATAAAGTATCTCGGTATAATACTTTCCAAGGACCCCAATCGATGGTATGAACTGAACTATCCTCAGTTATGGGGGAAAAAATTAGCTTCACTACGTGACTGGTCGAGACTCCCCCTGTCTCTCTCTGCAAAAAAATATCTGATTAAAATAATTCTATTTCCAAAAATGTTCTTTCTTATACAAAACATACCAGTGTTTATTCACAGTTTATTTCTGGGGTAAAGGAAAACCGCGTATTTCTAATCATAGGCTCTCTTGTGCTAAAGAAGATGGAGGCTTGGCTCTGCCTGATATTAAAGCATAGAATTGGTCAAGCATGGCCACAATTGCTTTAGACTGGTTGACAGAGGCAGCTTATATTACAAGCTATCAAGTCAAAGAAAATATTATTTTCCCGTACTCTCTTAAAGCTCTCCTTCATACTGTATTCCTAGAATTGATAGTCTTAAAATTAACATTCCTAAGTACACATTTCTTAACCCCTTAACGACATACGTCGTACAGGGTACGTCTTGCACAAACTGGTCTTTAAAGACCAGCGACGTACCCTGTGCGACGTTGGGGTTGAAAGCGGCTGGAAGCGATCCTGATCGCTTCCAGCCGTTTTGCGGTTATTGCAGTGCGAGGGTCGCTTGGCCCTAGCCAAGAGAAGTTTTTTTTTCTGAAGGGTTTCAGTCCTTTCTTTCAGCTCGTACCTGGTTCTTCGTCTCCTATTTTAGGCATGGAGGACTCCCTCTCTTTTTGTCGGGAGGAGCTAGCTTGTCCTGACTCTCTTCTGGATCCTGGAGTATTCTTCCCCTCTAGAATGAGCTGGTGAAGGGCTTGTCCAGCTAGTTCTTGTTCGAAGGGGCAGCCTGCAGGATAGCCTGTTGGTTAGCTTAGCTGCCTGGCAAGCGGAAGGTTGCAGATGGATACCAGCGGTAGTTCCTTTCTTTGGTATGTGTTTTCACAAACAGTTTTTGCTCTCTGTTTGTGCTCCAGTTCCAGAAGTTTATTGACCTTTCAGGTGTTCAGTTGTTGTAGCTAGGGCACTGCCTGCGGCAGGGCCGGCAAGTCAATTTCTTGCTCCTTTTGGGGTTGGATTTATCCTTCAGGAGTTGCATCAGGTTTCCTTTGTACCTGTACAGGAGGTGGTCTTTGAATTCTTATTCAAGGACCTATATTCGTCTGTAGATTGTTTTTCTACATGTCATAGTTTCTGTGTTGCAATTTGCAATACGCTCTTCCTTAGCTATCCGAGTTTTTTTCTCCCTAAGATGTCGTATCCTTGTCCAAATGGGAAGAGGTTCTTCTTTTATGGGGAATCTTACCTTGAGGTTTTTGTCAGACTTCATCAAAATAGACAGTTTTTTCCTTTATGTTATTCATATCTGGGGAGTGCAAAGTTTTGAAAGCTGATTAACTTCCTCCTTGTTGGTGGAGGAGTGTCTTTCGCTGGTTCCAGGAAACAGAGGGACACGAGCCTCCTCAGAGGTTTGTGGCTCAGTTCGAGTGCAGTGTCATCTTTTTGGGTCTCTGACTTGAGATCTTATGGTTCTGATTGTTGGGCGGCTACTTGGTCCTCCTAACATTCTTCTTTTTAATTTTTTGCTTCTATTAAGGAAGCCTTTGGGAGTTTTGTTTTCTTGCAGGCTGTGGTGCCCTCAGGTTGAGCCGCCTCTTATTTGTACCCTCCCATTAGCATTGTGTCCTCTGTAGCTTGGGTATAATTTCCCACAAGTAATGAATGCAGCTGTGGATTTTTCCTGTATTTAGAAGGAAAACATAAATTATGACTTACCAGATAATTTCCTTTCCTTCGATACAGGGAGAGTCCACAGCTCCCGCCGTGCTCTCCAGTGGGCGGCCCTAAATTTAAGTTGTTTTCTTCTGACACCTTTTTCACCCTGATATTTCTCCTAGTGTTTCTTGTTCCCTCGGCAGAATGACTGGGGGATGAGGGAAGTGGGGGAGGTATTTAAGCCTTTGGCTGGGGTGTCTTTGCCTCCTCCTGGTGGCCAGGTTCTGTATTCCCACAAGTAATGAATGCAGCTGTGGACTCTCCCTGTATCGAAGGAAAATAAATTATCTGGTAGGTCATAATTTATGTTTTTATCAACCAAGCATACGGCTAGATTACGAGTTTTGCGGTATAGGTGAAAAAGCAGCGTTAAGGCTCTCTTTCACTACCGCTGGTATTACGAGTCTTGCAGGTTTAGCTGCACCACACACTTTTTTGGCCAGAATGCAATGTAACTACCGCAGCTTTCAAAAAGTCCTTTTTCAATGGGACTTCCTTTGCGCCGGTATTACGATTTTGCCTGTCCGGCCAAAAAGTGAGTGGTACAGCTTAAAACTACAAGATCCATAATGTAAACTGAAAGTCAGGAGTTATGGGTTTTATGCTACAATGCCGCACAGGGCCACCACTAGAAATTTTGGGGCCCCTGACTTAACCATTGATCAGGGTCCCCCCTCCTTTGACATGTGCAATTTTTAACCAAGTGACTAAAACGTACATGCACTTTATTCTTAAGTGTCTATTTAAACTTGGAAATGTTGTAAAGGTAGTAACATACAAACACACAGACACACTCATACACTGAAACACACACACACTCTCACACATAAGGATTCACATATAGACACTCTAGCAGATACGCAAAGAAACACACTCAGACACAGACAACCAAACAGACACTCAGCACTTGTTTACATTGACCTGACAAGTAATGAGGTAAACTACAGTTTTGTAAAAAAAAAAAAAGGAGATTTAGAAAACAAAATATGGAGTTCTGATTATCTTTTTGTAAAGGAATATGCCAACTAAATGATGACAACAGCATGCAGTGGCTGAAAGGAAGGGCCCTGAACTGCCTAAACAATAATTTAAAGGTTAAATGGTAGATTGGTGACTTCCGGAAAGGTCTCATTAGTCTCAAAGTCTGTAGAAAGATGTGAATAATCAGTAGTAAGGTCAAAATGTCCTAAAAAGGAACAGACAATGGACACACACACACACAAACTCAAACTTACACATACACCCAAGGAAACACCGACAGAGACAGCCTCAGAAAACACACAGACATACACACACACAAAGACATACACACACAGAGAGACAACCACATAAAACACAGAAAGAAATACGCACACCCTCACTGAGACATCCACAGAAAACACACACCCTCACTGAGACATCCACAGAAAACACACACCCTCACAGAGACATCCACAGAAAACACAGACATACATACATACACACACACACACACCCTCACAGAGACATCCACAGAAAACACAAACATACACACCCACCCTCACAGAGGCATCCAGAGAAAATACACAAAGACAAACATACACACACCCTCACAGAGACACCAATAGAAAAAGCTCAAAGACATATGCACACACCCTCACAGACATCCACAGAAAATGCACAAAGACATACACACCCACCCTCACAGAGAGACCCATGGAAAAAAATACATACACACTTATAGAGACACAAACCAAAACACAAAGACATAAACACAGACACCCACAGAAACACTCACAGGAGGAAACATTTATGCACCTTGCATTCCCTAAATCAACAGTGTGTGACATGCATGATAAAAAAAAATTGCAGAAATTAAGAGATCACTTTTTAAAGAATCATATTTGTAAATGTGTAAACAAAAATAATTCTGTAAATTCAAAATTGTACATTAATGATCTGGGTAGATGGCTAGATGAAGAAAAGTACTTTTAAAAGGTTGACATATGTTTGTTTGATTTTTCCCCATTTTCCCTAACCAAGAGCACCACTTCAAATATATTGTACAAATGTTCCCATCTGTCAGCTGTACTTATGGATTTTGAAAATGCTGTACTCTATATGGTGTTGGTGGAACCATAAGCTGTGGTACTCATACCATTAGATGTAGGATGCAGGATTTAGGCTTGTTGGTATGTATTTCAAAATTAAGTCAGCTGTAGTGTAAACTGAACAGTTTTAAGTTAACCTGTCTCATTTCAAACACTGAGCAATCTTAGTCTGAGAGTATAACATGTTATGCAGATGTAAACATCTTAGATAAAATGCCTCCTTGCATAAAGGGGCAGTAAACTGGAATGTAATATATATATATATATATATATATATATATATATATATATATATATCTGCCAAAAGGGCACCTACCATTTGTGTATTGAGGAGGAAACATTTCTGCATGGTTTTAAATATAGAATTTCTACAGCATTGTCAAATAATCATAAATACACTGCTGCTAAAAAATGTTTTTTTATAGACCCCTGGCCCCACCCATACAACTACTACCACACTGAAGTTACAATCCGAAATTGCACAAAGAAATAAAAAACATTTGCTTAGTAAGTCCTACTCCTCTGCAAATGATAGTGATCTGCTGTCTGACTCAGGCACACACTGTACAAAGTGCCAAGTCAGTCCAACACTGTGCATAGTGGTTTAGTGCACACTCAGAAATCCTCTCAAATGCTAATACTTTACTCCTTGTAATAACATTTCCCATGCTCAATTAGCACGCTGCTGAAGTACCCACTGGTGGCTGCCATTGGGCCCCTGACAGGAGTCACCCCTGTCACCCCCTGATGGCGGCCCTGATGCCGTAACATAAAACTCATAACTAAAGTGCTAAAAAGTACACTAACACCCATAAATTACCTATTAACCCCTAAACCAAGGCCCTCCCGCATCGCAAACACTAAAATAAAATTATTAACCACTAATCTGCCGCTTCGGACATCGCCGCCACTAGAATAAACATATTAACCCCTAAACCGCCGCACTCCCGCATCGCAAACACTAGTTAAATATTATTAACCCCTAATCTGCTGTCCCTAACATCGCCGCAACCTACATTACTGTTATTAACCCCTAATCTGCCGCCCCCAATGTCGCCACCACTATACTAAAGTTATGAACCCCTAAACCTAACCCTAATCTAACCCTAACACCCCCTACTTTAATATAATTAAAATAAATCTAATAACAAATTCCTATCATTAACTAAATAATTCCTATTTAAAGCTAAATACTTACCTGAAAAATAAACCCTAAGACTAATAGTTACATTGTAGCTAGGTTAGGTTTTATTTTTATTTCACAGGCAAGTTTGTATTTATTTTAACTTGGTAGACTAGTTAGTAAATAGTTATTAACTATTTACTAGCTACCTAGCTAAAATAAATACAAATTTACCTGTAAAATAAAACCTAACCTGAGTTACACTAACACCTAACCTTACACTACAATTAAATAAATTACATTAATTAAATACAATTAACTAAATTACAAAAAAATAACAAACACTAAATTACACAAAATAAAAAAAGAAATGATCAAATATTTAAACTAATTACACCTAATTTAATAGCCCTATCAAAATAAAAAAGCCCCCCCAAAATAAAAAAAAACCCTAGCCTAAAATAAACTACCAATAGCCCTTAAAAGGGCCTTTTGCGGGGCTTTGGCCCAAAGAAATCAGCTCTTTTACCTGTAAAAAAAAATACAAACAACCCCCCAACAGTAAAACCCACCACCCACGCAAACAACCCCCCAAATAAAATCCTAACTAAAAAACCTAAGCTCCCCATTGCCCTGAAAAGGGCATTTGGATGGGCATTGCCCTTAAAAGGGCATTTAGCTCTTTTTCAGTTCCCAAAAGCCCTAATCTAAAACTAAAACCCACCCAATAAACCCTTAAAAAAACCTAACAATAACCCTCGAAGATCCAATTACAGTTTTTGAAGACCCGACATCAATCCTCAACGAAGCTGGCAGAAGTCCTCAAAGTAGCGGCAGAAGTCCTCATCGAAGCTGGCAGAAGTCTTCATCCAAGCGGGCCGAAGTCTTCATCCAGACGGCATCTTCTATCTTCATCCATCCGGCGCAGAGCGGCTCCATCTTCAAGACATCCGGCGCGGAGCATCCTCTTCTTTCCACGGCGACTGAAGAATGAAGTTTCCTTTAAGTGACGTCATCCAAGATGGCGTCCCTTGAATTTCGATTGGCTGATAGAATTCTATCAGCCAATCGGAATTAAAGGTGAAAAAAATCCTATTGGCTGATCCAATCAAGCCAATAGGATTGAGCTTGCATTATATTAAACTGTAAGTGGATCTTCGGGCGTTAGTGTTAGTTTTTTTTAAGGGTTTATTGGGTGGGTTTTATTTTTAGTTAGGATTTTATTTGGGGGGTTGGTTGTGTGGGTGGTGGGTTTTACTGTTGGGGGGTTGTTTGTATTTTTTTTTACAGGTAAAAGAGCTGATTTCTTTGGGACAATGCCCTGCAAAAGTCCATTTTAACGGCTATTGGTAGTTTATTGTAGGCTAGGGTTTTTTTATTTTGGGGGGCTTTTTTATTTTGATAGGGCTATTAGATTAGGTGTAATTAGTTTAAATATTTTATAATTTCTTTTTTTATTTTGTGTAATTTAGTGTTTGTTATTTTTTTGTAATTTAGTTAATTGTATTTAATTAATATAATTTATTTAATTGTAGTGTAAGGTTAGGTGTTAGGTTTCATTTTACAGGTAAATTTGTATTTATTTTAGCTAGGTAGCTAGTAAATAGTTAATAACTATTTACTAACTAGTCTACCTAGTTAAAATAAATACAAACTTGCCTGTGAAATAAAAATAAAACCTAAGCTAGCTACAATGTAACTATTAGTTATATTGTAGCTAGCTTAGTTTTTATTTTATAGGTAAGTATTTAGTTTTAAATAGGTATTATTTAGTTAATGATAGGAATTTGTTATTAGATTTATTTTAATTATATTAAAGTAGGGGGTGTTAGGGTTAGACTTAGGGTTAGGTTAGGGGTTTATAACTTTAGTATAGTGGCGGCGACGTTGGGGGCGGGAGATTAGGGGTTAATAAATGTAGGTAGGGGGTGGCGATGTTAGGGGCGGCAGATTAGGGGTTAATAAATGTAGGTAGGTGGGGCGGCAGATTAGGGGTTAATAAATGTAGGTAGGTGGTGGCGATGTTAGGGGTGGCAGATTAGGGGTTAATAAGTGTAGGTAGGTGGCGGCGACGTTGGGGGCGGCAGATTAGGGGTTAATAAGTGTACTGTAGGTGGCGGCGATGTCGGGGCGGCAGATTAGGGGTTAATAAGTATAATGTAGGTGTCGGCGATGTCGGGGGCGGCAGATTAGGGGTGTTTAGACTCTGGGTTTATGTTAGGATGTTAGGTGTAAACATAACTTTTTCTTTCCCCATAGGAATCAATGGGGCTGCGTTACAGAGCTTTACGCTCCTTTATTGCAGGTGTTAGACTTTTTTTCAGCCAGCTCTCCCCATTGATGTCTATGGGGAAATCATGAAAGAGCACGTAAAACCAGCTCACCGCAGCGCTGGTATTGGAGTGCGGTATGGAGCTCAATTTTGCTCAACGCTCACTTCTTGCCTGCTAACGCCGGGTTTATGTAAACCTGTAATAGCAGCGCTATAGGGAGGTGAGCGGTGACAATAACTTGCAAGTTATCACCGAGCCGCTCATAACGCAAAACTCGTAATCTAGCGGAGTGTCAGCGAATAGGAACATCAGTGAACATCTAATTAAGGGACACTAAACTCACAATGAAACTTTTATGACTCAGATAGAGCATGCAGTTTTAGGATACTCTCCAATTTACATGTATCATCAAATTGTACAGTCTTTTTATACGCACATTTTCTGAGGCACTAGCTGTGTATACTTATATACTTATATGTGTTACTTATATATGTCTGTGATTGGGTGATGGCTGTCACATGATATGGGGGGGCGACAAATTGTAGTACATTTCAAAATTGACAGAAAAAAAATCTGCTCATGTATAATACAGCTATTATAATGTTCATTGTCTATTTATTATGCACTTGTATACTACTGTATTTTTTAGTCCTTTAATCATTGCACTGAGACAGCAAAAAAAATGCTTTACATAGCAAAGTGCTATCTGCTCTAAAGGGACATTCCGGTCAAAATTTAAATGAACATAGATTAATTACATCTTTGAATATGAACATATTTGCAATATACTTGTATTGGCAAAAATGTTTCTAGTAAAAGTTATCACTGTTTTATAGTTAACATTTGTCTCTGCATGTGCACATTAAGCATAGCTACATATTCTCAGTGCACCAGCATTTCTAATACTCCAGCTGTTCAGAGTGCAAGTGGGGCTTGTATCATGTCAGCAATTAACAAACTGAGTCACTACAAGATGGCACAAGCAGGCTCTCTAAATAAGTAGGAACAAAAAAGAGAGCAGCCAGTCCGGATTAGATGCCAATGCTTGAAAGGGTTTATTCAAAAGTATAGATAGCAGTAACAGCAGCTCAACTATCTAACATGTTTCGTGCATGCTCCCATGCGCTTCCTCAGAGATGAAAATAAATCTCTAAATAAGTGCTGTGTTTAAAATGCTGGTGCACGGTGCATACTTCAAAACACTTTTAAAACAGCTATAACTTTAATCAGAAGCTTTGCTAATATTACAAAAATGCTTCTATTCAAAACTGAAATGCATTCATTTGGATTCCAATTTTAGCTGGAATGTCGCTTTAAAAAAAGGATGCTCGACTTGGCTCTGAGTCGTCACAAATTGTCTCAGTCAGGTGCTAACGACGGCTCAGAGCCATCGCTAGCACTCTCCCACCTTGAGGGAGATCTGGGGGCTCCCTCCCGCTCCTACCCCGGCGATCTGGCCTGTGTAGTGACAGACATCGCCGGGGCTTCACATTTCGCGCAGTGTTGTCACGTGGAATGACGTGATGATGTCACCGCGCAACTTTATTTAAAAAATACAATAGACAGTATAGGGAAATGGGGCATGTTGCTTAGAAGCAGCTACAGACCCCCAAGAGTTAATCGCCTAACCTTTCCATCGGTATATGTCTTGGGGATCTGGAAAAAAAAACGTTAAAAAAAATTATTTAAAAAAATAAAAACCCCTCAAATCCAGCTTAGCACCCAGGTGGGAAAGTGCTTAGCACTCAAATGTTTAAAAGGGTTTAAAAGTCAGTCAATGCCAGAATTTTTGTTGATTAAAAAGATAGATAATACTTTTTTGCCCATTCCCCAGTTTGGAGAAAAGAAAACATAGAGGTGCCAACATGGCCTAGTACCATCAAACAAGGGGATATTTTGATAGAAGCATAGAGGTACTCACAAAATCAGAGCACCCAATGGTGCTAATGGGACAGGCTGGAACTTTACAGTAGTCCAGCTCACTGTAGGCAGGCAGACTGGACACGTGAACCAGACCTTTAGCACAGATGTATCACTGATGCCTATATAGGATTAAAAAGCAGAGCTACCATAGCCTAGTATTGTAAGAACTAGTAGAGAGAAGATAAAAGGTAACACAATGTGTTATGCACCACCAGGTGCAGTATAGGCGAGCTGTGACCTCTCAGTCGCCCAGTAGACTGCGCTCTAGGCAAACAGGATCCTCACCAAACTCCACGAAGCCGTGAAGAATTCCCAAATGCAGCAAGTGTATCATAAAAACATATCTTTATTTAAAAACAGAGCAACGCATTTCTCAGCCGAATACCAACAACAGATAATTGACAATAAGAACAAAAGGATGGATAGGGATAATGACGATTATTCTAAGGGACAAGTGTACACTTTCAATCAGAATAATAGACTACACAATTCCAACTCATTTTAGAATACTATCAATAAAAATAAACCTCTTTTGGAGGTGTCCAAACACAAGATAATGGGAACACCCTAACCAACTCTCATCCCGATGAGGGATGGCATATGGTGGGAAATAGGTATCACACATCGAACAATTCATATTCCACCTCGAATAATAAATACCATCAGGAACACCCACCAACAGGATCCACCAGTTTGGCAATGGGGTCATCATTACCCCAAAGGTTAAAAAGAAAATTCGGAAGCAGGACTCAAGAGGAAGATCCCTCTCCCGCAAAAAGGACAAATTAAAAAGATTAAGAAAAGGTAGTTTGAATTTGTCAGATGACGAGATAAGGATATTAGGAAGGGGGTTGTCTTTTTGTCCTTCTAATAACTTTAACGTTTATGAAATTTATGTAGATGTCAATAGTTATATTAGGAAATTGTCCCTCCAAAAATATTTTGCTGACAAGAAAATAAAAAATGATTCCCTTAGACTAGTGATGTCGCGAACCTAAAATTTTGCGTTCGCGAACGGCGGACGCGAACTTCCACAACTGTTCGCGAACGGGCGAACCGCCATAGACTTCAATAGGCAGGCAAATTTTAAAACCCACAGGGACTCTTTCTGGCCACAATAGTGATGGAAAAGTTGTTTCAAGGGTACTAACACCTGGACTGTGGCATGCCGGAGGGGGATCCATGGCAAAACTCCCATGGAAAATTACATAGTTGATGCAGAGTCTGGTTTTAATCCATAAAGGGCATAAATCACCTAACATTGCTAAATTGTTTGGAACAACGTGCTTTAAAACATCAGGTATGATGTTGTATCGATCAGGTAGTGTAAGGGTTACGCCCGCTTCACAGTGACAGACCAAACTCCCCGTTTAAAGGGACAGTCTACACCAGAATTTGTATTGTTTTAAAAGATAGATAATCCCTTTATTACCCATTTCCCAGTTTTGCATAACTAACACATTATAATAATATACTTTTAACCTCTGTGATTATCTTGTATCTAAGCCTCTGCAAACTGCCCCTTTTTTTAGTTCTATTGACAGACTTGCAGTCTAGCCAATCAGTGCCTGCTCCCAGATAACTTCTCGTGCACGAGCACAGTGTTATCTATATGAAATACGTGAACTAACACCCTCTAGTGGTGAAAAACTGTTAAAATGCAATCTGAAAGAGGTGGGCTTCAAGGTCTAAGAAATTAGAATATGAACCTCCTAGGTAAAGCTTTCAACTAAGAATACCAAGAGAACAAAGCAAAATTGGTGATAAAAGTAAATTGGAAAATTGTTTAAAATTACATGCTCTATCTGAATCATGAAAGTTTATTTAATCTACACTACTGTTACACCAGATATGAGTTGCACTGGGGTGACACTGTGCCCACACGTGTGAAGGAAACTGACTGCTATTATTCAACACAGTCAAAAAAGTGTTGTTTTTTTTTTAAATCTACACTACTGTTACACCAGATATGAGTGGTGGCACTGGGCAAGTGGGCACAGTATACGCTGTGAGCCTGACACACACCCTGGCAGGCAGGCAACTGCAATCAGATTACACAGGGAAAAAAAAGCAGCCCTAAAAAGGGCTTTTTGGGGTGCTGTCCTTACAGCAGAGATCAGATGAGTCCTTCAGGACTGTAGTGGACACTGAATACACTAGCCTAGCTATAGATTTCCCTACTAAATCAGCAGCAGCTACACTGTCCCTCCTCTCACTAACAATGCAGCTTCCGAATTAATCTAAAATGGATGCTGTCCAGGAGGTAGGAGGGTCTGGGAGGAAGGGTCTGCTGCTGATTGGCTGCCTGCTGACTGTGAGTACAGGGTCAAAGTATTACTCAATGATGATGAATAGGGGGTGGATCGAACATCGCATATGTTCGCCCGTCGCGGTGAACGCGAACATGCTATGTTCGCCAGGAACTATTCGCCGGGGAACAATTTGCGACATCACTACCTTAGACCTATCATGACTGTTCTCATGGACTCACAGGTGCAAGGAGGGCGCTTTGTATATGAACCCCATACTTTAATGGAAGATCTTTTTGATGAATATATCCATACCAATCTCAAATCAAAATCCACCTTTATGCCCCCTAAATCTAACACTAATCATATCGAAAAAATTTCCAATTTAGTTATCGAAGATTTGGAGAAGTTATCCAAAAAAAAACAAAAAATTGTGTTTCAAAAATAATTTGAGTCCAGGGGAACGGAAGGCTAATGAGCTTCATGAGGACACTGAATGTGGTCATTAGGAAAGCAGATAAGGGTGGGGGTAGTTTTGCAGGATTTACAAGATTATATTAGCCAATCGAATCCTCAATGACAAAGAATATTATAAAACTCTTTTTGGTGACCCTACTTTAAAATTTCAAAAAAAGCTGCATGATATCTTAATGTCAGGATTAGAGAAGGGAATTCTTACCAAACATGAGATTTAGTTCTGTTTCCCCAAGTACCCTAGCACAGCCTTCTATTACCACCTCCCCAAATCCATAAGGATCCACTCAGACCCCAAGGTCGATCAATTATAGCAGGCATTTGGAGCCTTACTGACTCCCTGTCTGCATATATAGATTTTTTTCTCCAGAAATTTGTCATATCCCTCCCCTCCTACATCAAGGTTTCTACTGATTTATTACTCAAATTACAAAAGTTTTCTATGGATGAAGAGTGTTGGTGGGTAACTTGTGACGTTGGGGCGCTTTACTTCAACATTAAGCATGAAATATAGATTGAAGTTGTGCCCTCCTATTTATAACAAGACAACTATATGCCCGAAACACAAGTTGACTTTATCATTGAACTTATCACTTTTATTTTACAGCATAGCTACTTTTTATATCAGAGTAGGTATTATTTGCAGATTAAAGAAATGGCCATGGGCACCAGGTTGGCACCTAGTTTCTTGAATTTGTTTATGTGGCAACTCAAACACACTTATCTTTATGAATCCCCTTATACTGCGAACCTGGTGTTCGTTGGCCGTTATATAGATAATCTCCTATTCATCTTTAAAGGTCCTCATTCACTAATTTTAGATTTCATCAATCATCTTAACAAGAATATTTTTGGAATATCTTTAACTTTTAATATCCAAAAGGATAAAATCGAATTTCTAGATTTCTTATCATGGAGAGGGGTAGTGAAGGAGATCTGATTTTGGGGAGGGGTAGTGAAGGAGCGGTTTCCTCTAAAACCTTTTTTAAAACAGTAGATTGCAACAGCTTTCCCCATTTTGAGAGTAATCACTATCAGAGCTGGAAAAACAATGTATTAATTAAAGTTAAAAGACAGACAAATGGTTCTATCACTAAAGGTTAATCCTAAGAAGTAGTTCAATAACTGTGGTACGGGTTTTCCCTGTTACTTCACTGAGCACAAATTGACCTCTTTCGGCCTTCTGTTACCAATATGCAAATGTCAATCAGACATGCCCCAAGGCAATGCAGTCCCAGCACAATATTATACAGTAATTGAGGGCAATAAATGTTGCTTACCCGCTCCGTGCGGTAACGGTCACCGGCAAATGTGTCTCGTCTCTTCTATGGGTCGCTCCACAGGAGTCTTGATGAACGGCTTTTAAACCAAGCCTGGCTCCCTCCACGATCACCTCTCGGACGACTTGATCACTTTGCCGCTGATGTGTTTCTCCTCCTCCTCTGTTTGTGCTCTGCTTGCGTCTCGGTCTTTCCGGGAAAACCCGCTTTCACTCACAGTCTGACGGTTTACACCTGTGCTCACTCCTTTTTTCCCCTATTGGTCCAATAGCTGCTTTCAGAACGGTCAATGCGGATCACCAGGCGATTTTTCGTTTAGATAAAACTTCACTTTCATTATAGCTTGTCAGCTCACAATAAAAATCTTGTAAATAGTATCAACATGAAATAGATAGAACAGCTTTCTCCAGCTTACGCGTTTCAGCGACAGCCGTAATCATAGCATGAGAAAGTAACATACACAGTAAACTTTTAAAATACCCACCACTACTTGATTGGATAATCTAAAAACAGCTAACTGACTATCTGATTGGATGTTGTTAATGACACTCACAACTCTGTTTCAATCTATTGAACTTGAGGTCTTATTGTTAACCCTGGAGGTGCGGATTCAAATGTTATACAAATTAAATTCTTGTGTGTTCAATCGGCATTCACTCTAAAGTTGCCACACTTTCTGTTACATTTTTCATGCTGACTTAGTCCCTTCCTTTCCATTTGTTACGATTTATAACATATAATTTCCCAATTCTAACATGATCTCTTGTTTGGAGGTGGGGGTTTATTTGTGTAATATCAGCTAACTTTTATTTCTTATTTATTTGTTATTCTTGCGATTGTGCACTTGGAATTATTACCTATTACTGGCATATTTTGATATCATTTGAATTATCCATTACTAGACCTTCTTTGTCAAACTCATAGTTGAAAAACTCATAATTAAAAAACAAGTAACCACTCTCCATGTTTTTTAACTATGAGTTTGACAAAGAAGGTCTAGTAATGGATAATTCAAATGATATTAAAATATGCCAGAAATTATATGTTATAAATCGTTACAAATGGAAAGGAAGGGACTAAGTCAGAATGAAAAATGTAACAGAAAGTGTGGCAACTTTAGAGTGAATGCCGATTGAACACACAAGAATTTAATTTGTATAACATTTGAATCCGCACCTCCAGGGTTAACAATAAGACCTCAAGTTCAATAGATTGAAACAGACTTGTGAGTGTCATAAACAACATCCAATCAGATAGTCAGTTACCTGTTTTTAGATTATCCAATCAAGTAGTGGTGGGTATTTTAAAAGTGTACTGTGTATGTTACTTTCTCATGCTATGATTACGGCTGTCACCGAAACGCGTAAGCTGGAGAAAGCTGTTCTATCTATTTCATGTTGATACTATTTACAAGATTTTTAATGTGAGCTGACAAGCTATAATAAAAGTGAAGTTTTATCTAAACGAAAAATCTCCTGGTGATCCTCATTGACCGTTCTGAAAGCAGCTACTGGAAAAACAATGTGCCATATGGCCAATTTAGAAGGATAAGGAGAAACTGTTCTACCTCAGCAGATTACGATGAGCAGGCTAGGGTGATTGGGGATAGATTCCTAGAAAGGGTTACCCTGTAGAACTTGTTAATAAAGAACTAGAAAGAGTTAGAAATGAAGATAGAGAACAATATTTTTTTAGGAAAAACTTCAAAGATACGAACCCTCCACTTTTCATCACCAGATACAACTCTAACTATCGGGAGATCAACAAAATCTTAATGAAACATTGGCCCATTTTGACCAATGATCCTATACTTAAGAACATTATTGGTCCTAAACCAAAAGTGATCTTCAGAAGAGCACCCACCCTCAAGACCACTCTGGCTCCCAGCAAAGTGGTGAGGGATAAATGTTTGGGAAGCACTACATCACATACTACACTACCAGCAAGTGTTCCCCTGAAGCATAAGATCTCTAAGTGCTGTAGGAGCCGTTGCATTATTTGCTGCCACATAATACATAGGGTATCCACTTTCACTTCCCAAACCACGGGGGAAAACTTCAACATAAAAAGATATATGGCCTGTGAGTCCTCTTTTCTAATTTATTTATTGAGCTGTAAATGTGGGGTTCAATGTATTGGCTGCACTTGCCGCAAGGTGAAAAAAAGATGGGGTGAGCATGCATCTAACATTAAAAATAAGTCTAAAGCTCACAGTGTCTCTAGACATTGTACACATTTTCATGGTGAATTAAAGATTACTATGAACATCCAGCTCATTGAGTCTATCCCTAGAGCACATAGCAATGCCTTTTTGACTCTAAGGAGAAGAGAATCCTTTTGGATTACCAAACTTAAAACACTTCAACCGGATGGGCTCAATGAGAATCTGGATATGGCCGCTTTTACGTAACTCTTCTGAAATATTTCATCATTTAATATTTATTTACACTGTATATATCACCATACTTTTGCATACATCACATTGATGGTCTTCATTACAGGGTATTTTTGATTGATTAACTCCTTCCTAATGTTTATAGAGTTGGGTCACGTCCCACATTTAAATTCACACCTGTTTTATATAGGTTACAAATAGTGTATTATTTTGCACAAGCTAAGGGAGATACACTCTATATCTCATACACTACACACTACAATTCTAAGCTATATTAGTTTTTTCCTAAGAGGTTATGTTCCCAGTGTTTTCTTCTACACATATTTTGTATTGCTTATACCCTCTTTTGAAGGGCATAACTGTAGAACAATATTGATGGATAACTCCCCTTAATGTTTAGTGTTTTAGTTAGAATTCAATTTACATATTTAAATATAGGTCACTAACAGCTTTTTTTGACACACGTTCAAGAGAATTACATTTTAGACCCCAGATACTATATACTAGACACTACACACTATGCATGTGGGCATTGCTAGATTTTCTCCATGGGGCAATGTTCATAATGTGAGTTTAATATCACTCACATTCATCACGATAAGGAAGTTTACACATTAGTTATCACAAATAACTTATCCTTATATGTATTTTTATATATTTGTTAGTCATATTGATTTAATTTAGCACTTATGGCTACTATTTAGGTTAGCCACTATTAATTAATTTTTCCATTTTGGGAACAATAGATCACCTATATGGTGGCTGTTTTTTATGTTTTTTTTCTACCAGTTTCACATGAGCGATTCTGATATGATTTGGTCTTGAGTGACTAAATACATCAGACCCCATATAGTTTATACACATGTCAGGATATCTGAGTATCATTAAATAATATATATTTATATGTATGTATATTTATCTACACATAGATTTATGATAAGACCAATAACTCATTTTATTTGTGAAACTGTGTATAAACAAACCCCCTCTCTCTGTTTCAGAAAAGGCAAGTTACTTCAAAGAGAACATCTGTCTCATTACCTAGGTCACGGGAAACTCTGAATTGGTGGAGACGTGGTGTCTGGGATTTTTCTTTGAGGCCTAATGAGATTCGTAGGGCAAATTTTTAGCTGAAGAAATGACAAGTTTTGTGGGAAAGTGACCATTCACCCTTCGATGCAAATTGGTACCTGCGATGTTAGATAAACATCTGTACTGGCTAGCAGAGACACATGTTTGACATTATAGCTTGTGAATTCATTTTGAATCACAACTTGGGTTTAAATCTCAAACATTAAATATATGCCTTAGACTGTATTAAATGTGTATATATGGACCTGGGGAAATGCAATTCAGATTGTCTATTTGTATAACAGTAACATATTAGATAAGTGTGTGCTGGAATTAAATAAGTGGCAATACAGTCAATTTTAAAATGTCCAATTTTAATAACCTATTTCTTTACATCTTTCAGGCATCTAAGAAGTACATATATAATTGGTATTTTAAATAATATCCTGTGTATTTGGTACTCTCAAAGAGAGATATACAGATATGAAATATTAATCTGTATGGGATAGTAATCCAATGTAGATATAATTATATGAAAATAGCATATGTTTGCTAATCTCAGGGTATGTATTATTGGTGTAATCGCTAGAAACATGCTTATATTTAGTATTGGAGTAATCAGAAAAATGACATTATATTATCCCATCTATAATTAAAATGTAAGTGATTAATTTAATAAGTTATAGTATGTTAAATAATCATTATATAGGGAGATATTTGGATTAGCAGTGATTGATGGTGAGACTGTATTTGCTGGTTGTCTGCTGCCCCCTAGGGGATTGGAACTGGTATGACAGCTAAATAAATTGTTTATTAGAACACATACAGATCCAGTGAGTGAGGCGTCTCCCAAAATAATCTATGAGATATTCAGATCCAGGAGCCAATCACAGACAAGCATCCAAAGGGCCTATCATATCGTTTCACCAATGATTAAGATAATATAAGCTGAATGCAAGAGGAGGAAAAAGGCTGGCTGACTTTTTGCTGAATGCTGAACTGATAACTGGTTGTGTTGGAACACAGTCACGTTTAAGCAAATTGGGCTACTTTTTCTTATCCACATTGCAAATACCCTTATTTTCATATGAGGTGAAACACTGAATATTGGAATATTAAATTGGCTCATGTTGGTAATGTATGAACTCTATAATTTGATATTTTAATGTAAATACATTAATTATTGCTACAATCAAACTGCAGTTAACAGGTAGATTTAAAAGGTACTTTGTATTTTAGCTGCATTCATAATCCTGTGTAGTCTTAACTAGTCACTATTGCTAAATAATTTATTTATTTATTAGACAGGGTTTTGTACTCCAGAATGATAAGTCAAGTTATTATAGTGAATTCTTCAGAACTGTACATAAACTGGTTATTGTGATTATCTCCCTGGTAGTTATTAATGAAGCATAGTAAGTGGGTAATCCATATTGAGCATTGGACTAGAGTTATTGGTTAATAACAGAAGAATATATATTGTGATATTTAAAGGCAACTCTGATTTGGGAGATTATTGTGAATAAGGTAATGTTATGATCTTTGTATAGCATATTATAACAGCTGAAACGTGTATAGTTTGCTTCATCTCTGGTTTTCTATAAATATAATTCAATGTGTCTATAATTTTTAACTAATATAAAGAACTTAGGCATTTACATTTATTTTATTGTTTTGTATATGCATTTTATTGGGGGTTTTTGTTTTAAAGAATAATTATTAAATATATTGTATTATAACCCGGCCATATACTGACACACATTATCACACACATTATCACACGAGTATGTTTCTTTCAGTTTATTTCTTCTTTGATATTTATCACTGCGATTAGATAGGGATTGGACACTGATCAACATATATATTTATTATACCAAAAATGATATCGACAGGCAGGGCCGGTGCAAGGATTTTTGTCTACACAGGCAAAGGTGCATTTTGACGCCCCCCGCCCTGCCCCTTACATCCATCTATTTACAGAAAATTCATATTTTTATTTCACAATCCCATTCTTATAGTACTTGAACAAAATATCCTTATATAGGTATTAAGCTATAATTGAGAAAAAAAAAAAAACGCTTAAATTGTGAAAATACATGCAAATTTTTCTCTCTCTCAAGTATTATATTAAGGAAGTTATTTTTGAGATACATATGGAATTTAATTTTTTATATATATATTAATACACACACACATTTATATATTTATATAAATAATTAAATTTTATATATATATATATATATATATATATAAATACGTATACATACACACACATTTTTATTTATATATATATAATATATATATATATATGTATGTATATTATATATATATATATGTATGTATATATGTGTATATATATATATATATATATATATATATATATGTATATTATATATATATGTATATATGTATATTATATATATATATATTATATATATATGTATATTATATATATATGTATAATATATATATATATATATATATATATACACTGCATATATATATATATTTGTTATTTAATGTATTATCCATAACCTATGATCATGCCAGCAGCAAGCAACTTAGCAAGCAGCAACCAACCATAGCCATAGCAGCCCCCTTGCCCCCCCCCACCCAGAAATTACACCTGGCCCCTGGGGTAACCTGGGTTCTTCACTTAAGTCAAGTGAAGACGTGATGAGATTCATGTGTCTGTGCACCCACCGACTATTTTGATATAATATTATTGGTAAATGGCAGGAGCTTATATAAATAATAAAATATCTGACAATCTGTAAGTGTCTAGCATTGCTTTAATATTATTGGTAAAAAGGTAGGAGCTTATATAAATAATAAAATATATAAGCTTCTGCCATTTACCAATAATATCAAAGCTAATGCTACACACTCCTCACAGACTGACATATATTCTATTATTTATACAAGCTCCTGCCATTTACCAATAATATTATATCAAAATAGTAGGTGGGTGCACAGACACATGAAGGTAGGAGCTTATATAAATAATAAAATATATAAGCTTCTGCCATTTACCAATAATATCAAAGCAATGCTACACACTCACATACAGATATTTTATTATTTATAAAAGTTATATAAATAATAAAATATCTGTCTGTGAGTGTGTAGCATTAGCTTTGATATTGCATTGGTAAATCAATAAATAATAAAATATATATGATGCGCCAACGGAAGGTCGCCAAAAACCTACCTCTCTCAGTCACTGTGTTTTCAGTACCGGTCTCTCTGGCCATCTGGGGGGGGGGGCGTCCGGTCCGCCTGCACCTCATTTGGCTCCCTCGAGACGAGAGTCACTACTCACTCAGCAAAAATCCGTGGAGTGTGTGACACACAGTAGTCTGGTCAAGAGGCGCCAGCAGCATGATCCACGTGTTTCCCAGCCAGGCTGAGTTCCCACTTCCCCCTCACAGCTCCAGTCCACTGCCTGAGCCGCGGCGGCGCCGCCACCTCCAGGCAGGCTCCAGCCTCTCACATCACTGACTGAGAGACTGTGCACGTGAATGACAGTCTATGACTCTCAGTCAGATAGCAGATAGGCGAGAAGCGGAGTGCCGTGCTAATACTACTGCCGCCCGTGCTAATACATATCGGTTTGTCTGAAATTCAAATGTTTCCCGCGCGCACAGGCTGCATCTGTTCAGTGCGCGCGGGAAACATTTAAATTTCAGACAAACCAATATGTATGTATTAGCACGGGCGGCAGTTACCGCAAATGTAAAAAAAAAAAAAAAATGTAAAAATAAATGTTGCTGCTGAAAAAAAATAAAAAATGTTGCTGCTGTTTGCGCCCTCATACTGTGGCGCCCTAAGGCCGTTGCCTAACTTGCCTATATGCAAGCGCCGGCCCTGTCGACAGGCATTATGCAGACTAGGTGATGTCCTATAAGCCTTATAATAGTGATCCTGAAATGTCAACATACTTATAGGTAGTAATCTGTTACATTGTGGGCGGATACTCTCCCTGTGGGTTAATGGAATCGTGTCCCTCATGTCGGCTTTAATGGCCTGCTTTGATTAGGCATCATTTCACACACACCCCGGTTGGGGGAGGGACTGATCGGGCGACCTCAGTAGCTGAGTATGAGGATAGCGATCTCATCATATGGATCAATTAAAGTTAACAACTATTTTGTTGATTATTAGGTAGATTATTATTATATGAACTTCATCTGAGATCACCATTTTTACATACCGCTCTATTTGTAAGGAACGGCTCTGTTTATTTTGGAGGTGGGTTTTGGCCTTGAGGGGTGACATAATCACCTCCCTCATGCTGGCCTTATGGGATCGCTCTGATTGGACGTTATGCTATACACCCCTGGTTGGGGGAGGTACCCAGCAGTCGAGCGTGACAAATATTGTCACGGATTACCCGGTACGTCTAGACTACATTATAAACCATTCTTAACGGGCCACATACTTTACATCTTCACAAAAGATGATATGGACTAACTATTAGATTCCCCCCCCATAGGTATACAAATCATTTTACAAATATGAAGATAGATCAATGAGTCAGTGCCCTGCTATTATGGGGAAGGAGGGGCTTATGTGACATGAAACTTTTGAATTAAGAGAAATATAGATTATGATTTTTGGGTATATTTACCTTTATACTGAATAGTTAATGTGCTAATACTGATGACATCATGTATTTTGGGGATAGTATTCTCTATATGCATAAAGGATTGTCATGCCAATGCACTAATACTGTTGATATTATGCAGTCTGACTTTTTTGTTTGTTTATATTTTTTATTATTTTTTAATTCTACATATACATATATCTTTTTATTATTGTATCAGTTTAGTTTTAAACATGTTTTTTATATCTGTACAGACACCACCAATGTTGATACTGAGATGCCATGGTAGTCTTTGCTATCAACATCATTTTATTATTTGTATAGACATGGTTGTATATGCCTGGCTACCATGGTAACCTATGCAATGGCATTCTATACACAGCTGTTGGTAGTTGTTTATTAAAAAAAAGATATGTTTTTATGATACACTTGCTGCATTTTGGGAATTCTTCATGTTGGCTTCGTGGAGTTTGGTGAGGATCCTGTTTGGGTGACTGAGAGGTCCCAGCTTGCCTATACTGCACCTGGTGGTGCATAACACTTTGTAAATGTTACTTTTTATCTTCTCTCTTCCAGTTCTTACTGTACTAGTTGTATAACAATCCTTGTTATATTGTGTAGCAAGTTCCTAGGGAGTAAGGAGAAATGCTGTATTAAGCTGCAGAATCCAACTGTGGCTCTCATGTATTGCAATAACAGTTGATAAATAGATATATGAGTGTAGAAAGGTTTATGCTTAATAACTGGAGTGTGGCAACATATAGTGTTAAATACACATATAATAAGCATACACCTTGCGGATAATGTAGGTGCTGATTTGCAGTAAAATATCCTCTATAGCTATGGTAGCGCAGCATGTAGCAGAGGTTACAATTTTAAGCACCGGATTCAGTGAAGTTAAGGCTTAGATGGTACCAATCTGTGACAAGAAATAGGTAATAAGTCTTACTGTGTGACGATCAGAGGAAGGCTGAAAAGGCTGCAATGAGAATCGGTCCGGAAACAAAGTCTCAAACTCTGAGACAGCTGAGAGTCGGAACCGCAAGCTTCTCCGGCATGTGACGTCACTGCAGAGGGATATGGTAGATCCGGATGGAGGTTAGAGCTGAATGAGAACGGCTGTAGGAGAAAGTCCCTGACAGAGCTTCTATCAGGAGCAAAGACACAACAGGCGCAGAGGCTGGATAATACCTAGAGAGCATTCTGGAATTAGACTAGCTGAGAGTAAGAATTACCAAGTAATGAATTAGCCGCTATACCGGCCTTAAATAGGAAATTAATGTGGCTAGAAAGGAACACCCATTAAAGCTATAGCACATAATATGGCAAAAGAAAGGTTATGGAAGACTGATTATGAATTAGGTCATGACAAAACTTCCCCTTAAAAGATCACCTCCGGGGATCAGGGTCTAGGTCTGTCAGGATGTCTCTGGTGAAACTGAGATAGTAACCGAGGTGCAGACAAATTACTAGCAGGTTCCCAGGAATCCTCCTCTTCCGAGTAATCTTTCCAATGGATGAGATACTCCAAGACACCTTTACGGAATGAACCTCATACTCCGGTGGTAAGTCGTTCGAAGGAGCACGAACAGCTGGAGTTTGGGTAGCGGGTCGAGTAGGGCGATAGGGTTTCAGTAATGAAACATGGAAAGTAGGATGTATAGCCGTTTCCGGAGGCAAAAATAAGGTTACAGCATTTTGGTTTACTATAGATTTGATAGAGTAGTGTCCAATAAACAAGGAGGTAAATTTCTTAGATGGCACATGCAATTTTAAGTTACGGGTTGATAGCCATACTTTATCCCCGACTGTGTAAAGTGGTGGTGGCAACCTTCTTTTATCATAATAGAGCTTTTGATGTTGTTTAGCTTTGATGATGTTGTCCTGTACCGTCGTAAATGTTTGTGAAATGGTGTTTACTAGATCATCTACAATAGGACTGATACTGTTTGCAGTGGAGTCATAATGGAATGCAGGGTGAAACCCATAGTTTACGTAGAATGGTGAGAGTTTTGTTGTGGTATGCAAACTCTGCATAGGGCAGCAGAGAGGACCAGTTGTTTTGTTCTGCGTTGGTGAAACATCGGAGGTATTGTTCCAACCATTGGTTGGTCCTCTCTGTTGGACCGTTAGTCTGAGGATGGAAAGAGGTACTCATTCTCTGCTGTATATTCAGAGTTTTACATAATGAAGACCAGAATTTGCTGGTAAACTGTGAGCCTCTGTCAGAAGTTATGGTCTTAGGAAGTCCATGTAATTTTATGACATGTTGTATGAGTAGTTGTACAGTTTCTGCTGCTGTGGGGAGCTTATGGGTAGGGATAAAGTGTGCCATCTTACTAAAAGGGTCAACAACCACAAGGATAGTATTTTTATTGGAGGATTTGGGTAGTTCTACTATGTAGTCGAGGGCTATATCTGACCAGGGTTTAGTAGGTGTGGGTAAAGACAATAATTGTCCGTGTGGTCGAGTGGTAACGTTCTTTGATATTACACAAGTATTACAGGAAAGAACATATTGTTTTATGTCATTTATCATTTTTGGCCACCAGTAAGATATAGTTATGAGATCTATAGTCTTTTGACATCCTGGGTGTCCAGCTAGGGGGTTGTCATGGTTAGTGTGAAGAACCTTCTCCCTCAAACTCTTTGGTACATAAAGTAGTTGGTTATGGTAAAGGAGTCCGTCAGGACCTGTGTGCAGTTGTGACATTAGTTTTAAATTGTCAGTATTTTGATGAGTTCTAAACATGGATGAAGTCTCTTGTGTGAGACCTAATGTGTTATCTAGTGGTACTACAGTAGTGGAATTGGTAACTGTGTTTGGTTTTTGATACATGCGGGATAAGGCGTCTGCCTTGTCATTTTTGTTTGCTGGTCTATAGGTTATTAAATAATTAAACCTACTGAAATATAGGTTCCACCTAACCTGTCTGGAGGTAAGTGTTCTGTTTGTTTTTAGGAATTGGAGATTTCTATGGTCAGTATATATCAGAATGGGTAACTCTGTTCCCTCCAGTAAGTGACGCCAGTGCTCCAAGGAGGATTTTATGGCCAGCAATTCCTTCTCACCTATGGCATAATTGATCTCGGATTGGTTCATCACTCGAGAGTAAAATGCTACCAGGTGTAAGGGCTGGGTAAGGTTGAGCCGTTGTGAGAGGACTGCCCCGATGGCATAATCGGAGGCGTCAACTTCTAGCACGTACTGGAGGGATGAGTTTGGAAATACTAATATGGGGGCTGTAGTGAACCTATGTTTTAGCTGATCAAAAACTTTCTGACATTTAGTGGACCAGATAAACCTTGTATTGTTTTTAGTCAACTTAGTGAGTGGTTTTGTGAGTTGTGCAAACCCCTTTATAAATTTTCTGTAAAAGTTTGCGAATCCCATGAAACTCTGTATTTGTCTTTTTGTAGAAGGAATAGGCCAATCTAAAATAGCCTGGATTTTGTTATCCTCCATTTTTATACCATTGGGGGTAATTACATAACCCAGGAATGTGATGGTATCAGAATGGAATATACATTTCTCAGGTTTAGCGAATAATTGGTTATCTCTCAACCTAGAGAGCACTGATCTTACATGTTTGATATGTTCTGTTTTGGATTTAGAGTATATTAAGATGTCGTCTAAATAAATGACTACATAGACATCTAACAAATCCTTGAATATGTCATTAATTAGATGTTGGAACGTAGCTGGAGCATTACAGAGGCCGAATGGCATCACAGTGTACTCGTATAATCCGTAACGAGTACGGAACGCTGTGAGCCATTCGTCCCCTTTACATACACGGATGAGATTGTACGCTCCTCTGAGATCTAATTTGGTAAAATGAGTGGCACCTTGTAAACGCTCTATGAGCTCTGGGATAAGTGGTAATGGGCACTTGTTTTTTATTGTACAACGGTTTAGTTCCCTATAATCCACTATGGGGCGTAGGCTACCATCCTTATTTTTCACAAAAAAAAACATCCCAGAACCTGCAGGGGAAGTGGAATGTCTGATAAAGCCTTTCCTGAGGTTCTCTTCCAAATATGTTTTTAAATGTTTTAATTCTGCACTAGAGAAAGGATATATGTGACCGCTAGGTAAATCCACACCTGGTAATAAATCTATGGGGCAGTCATATTTGCGATGGGGCGGTAGATTTTCTGAGTCTATTCTACTGAAAACCTCTTTGAAATCTGAGTATTATTGTGGAATAAGTTCCTCTTTAGTGTGTAGTATGTGATGAGGTAGAAAACATGTTGAACTACAATATTCTGAGTTGAATTCTATGGAGAAAGTGTCCCAAGAGATTTGTGGATTATGTAATCTCAACCAAGAGTTGCCTAATATGAGGGGGTATATGGCGGATGGTATGACATCAAAGCTAATGTATTCGGAATGCTTTAATTCAGTAACAACCCTTAATGGTATGGTCTGCAGCTGTATAGGCCCAGAGAAAATTTGAGCACCATCAATAAGACGTACAGTGACAGGTGTTTCCTTTTTTTACCAGTGGTATTTTATTTACAAGTGAAAAGCTTAGATAGATATAATTTACACTCGCCCCGGAGTCAATAATCGCTGTGGACTGTATTCGCTGGGTCTCCCACTGCAAAAGAATGGAAAGTGAGCAGTGACAGGAAGGTGTGGGTAAAGGTTGGTTAGATACAGTTAATACCAAGCTCTTACCCTTTTTTTGGCGGGCAAGTGCAGGACATTCCTTCACAGTATGGTCGAAAGCACCACAGAACATACATAGGTTTTGGTTTCGACGTCTAAGTTTCTCTTGTGGAGTTAGGGGTCCCCTCAGAATACCTAAATCCATGGGTTCATGTACCTCCCTAGTGGATGGTTTAGTGTATTGTAAAGTGTGAGTAGGATTTCTTTTAGAGGTAGTGTCAGAGGTGTTTCGCTCTAACCTGCGTTCTCTCAAACGCCTGTCTAAGCTTATGCATAGATTAATAAGGGCTTCCAAAGTGTCTGGTAGTTCTACCCTTGCTAATTCATCTTTCAATGGGTCCGATAAAACCAGGCAGAATTGTTTTTTTTAATGACAACTGATTCCAACCTGTATCCTTTGACCACTTCTTGAATTCAACTATGTACTCCTCAACAGGTCTTTTATGTTGTTTTAATGAGCGCATAGCTGTCTCAGCAGTTAGCTGTTTGTATGGGTCGTCATATAATTGTGACATTGCTAGGAAAAAAGAGTCTACTGAGTGTAGTATAGGGTCATTTGTCTCAAAAAAAGTGTTTGCCCATATGCGTGGCTCCCCCCTGAGGTAAGAAATAACAGTGAGAACTTTGACGTGGTCTGTAGGGAAGGTTTTGGGCTTCAATGTGAGGAGAAGATAGCAAGCGTTTCTGAATTCCCTAAATAGCTTACGGTCACCTGTAAAAATATCAGGGGGACTAATACTGGGTTCAGTATGTATGTCTAGTTTTTGTTTGTCTGCTATCTCTTTAATATATGCCTTAAAGGGACACTGAACCCAATTTTTTTTCTTTCATGATTCAGATAGAGCATGCAATTTTAAGCAATTTTCTAATTTACTTCTATTATCAATTTTAATTCGTTCTCTATCTTTATTTGAAAAAGAAGGCATCTCAGCTAAGGAGCCAGCAAATGTTTGCTTCAGGACCATGGACAATATTTGTTTATTGGTGCTGACCAATCAGCAAGGACAACCCAGGTTGTTCACAAAAAATGGGCCGGCATCTAAACTTACATTCTTGCTTTTCAAATAAACATACCAAGAGAATGAAGAAAATTTGGTAATAGGAGTAAATTAGAAAGTTGCTTAAAAATGCATGCTCTATGTGAATCACGAAAGAAATTTTTTGAGTACAGTGTCCCTTTAAGAGAGGTATTTTCCTGCTGTAAGGTGTTCATGGCTACAGTGAGTTTTTCTACTCTGTCAGTAAGAGTCTGTACATGAATTACAATATCCACTGGATTCATATCTGGCTTGGTAATACTATAACAATCCTTGTTATATTGTGTAGCAAGTTCCTAGGGAGTAAGGAGAAATGCTGTATTAAGCTGCAGAATCCAACTGTGGCTCTCATGTATTGCAATACCAGTTGATAAATAGATATATGAGTGTAGAAAGGTTTATGCTTAATAACTGGAGTGTGGCAACATATAGTGTTAAATACACATATAATAAGCATAGACCTTGCGGATAATGTAGGTGCTGATTTGCAGTAAAATATCCTCTATAGCTATGGTAGCGCAGCATGTAGCAGAGGTTACAATTTTAAGCACCGGATTCAGTGAAGTTAAGGCTTAGATGGTACCAATCTGTGACAAGAAATAGGTAATAAGTCTTACTGTGAGATGATCAGAGGAAGGCTGAAAAGGCTGCAATGAGAATCGGTCCGGAAACAAAGTCTCAAACTCCGAGACAGTTGAGAGTCGGAACCGCAAGCTTCTCCAGCGTGTGACGTCACCGCGGAGGGATATGGTAGATCCGGATAGAGGTTAGAGCTGAATGAGAACGGGGTGTAGGGGAAAGTCCCTGACAGAGCTTCTATCAGGAGCAAAGACACAACAGGCGCAGAGGCTGGATAATACCTAGAGAGCATTCTGGAATTAGACTAGCTGAGAGTAAGAATTACCAAGCAATGAATTAGCCGCTATACCGGCCTTAAATAGAAAATGAATGTGGCTAGAAAGGAACACCCATTAAAGCTATAGCACATAATATGGCAAAAGAAAGGTTATGGAAGACTGATTATGAATTAGGTCTTGACAACTAGGCTATGGTAGCTCTGCTTTTTAATCCTATATAGGCATCAGTGATACATCTGTGCTAAAGGTCCAGTTCATGTGTCCAGTCTGCCTGCCTACAGTGAGCTGGACTACTGTAAAGTTCCAGCCTGTCCCATCAGCACCATTGGGTGCTCTGCTTTTGTGAATACCTCTATGCTTCTATCAAAATATCCCCTTGTTTGATGATACTAGGCTATGTTGGCACCTCTGTGTTTTCTTTTCTCCAGATCATCGCATACCAGGGATTGACCATCCTTTGTCAGAGTGCGGCCTCATTATTGGAATCCAAAGACTTTTGATTGCTTTTTATCCTTGGTTGGGTATTACTGTGTGTTTTTTATTTTCCATATACAATTGTATTGGTTGATGTGCCACTTATGGGATTGTGGGTTTGTTTTATCCCCTTAGTGCCACATATTATTATTAATATCATTCCTTATAGCTAGGAAGCACCCCTATGGGATTTATGCTTAGTTGCAGTTTTCTCATTTTCTGATACCATTCCCCAATTTTGCATAATCTACACAGTTATAATAAGCTTTGTGCCTCTGTGATTACCTTGTACCTCTGCAAACTGCCCTATTTCAGTTTTTTTGACAGACTTGCATTTTAGCCAATTAGTCCTGACTCCTAGGTAACTCCATGTGCGTGAGCACAATGTTATCTATAGGACATACATGAACTATTACCCTCTAGTAGTGAAAAACTGTCAAAATGTATTCAGCTAAGAGGCGGTCTAAGAAATTAGCATTTGAGCCTACCTAGCTTTAGTTTTCAACTAGGAATTCCAAGAGAACAAAGCAAAATTGGTGATACAAGTACATTGGAAAGTTGTTTCAAATGACATGCCCTATTTGAATCATGAAAGTTTATTTTGGATTTGACTGTCCCTTTAACTACAATATCTACAAGAGCAGAAGAATGATCAAGGTGTATTGTCCATCTGATTGATGTGTATTGGCATGCTTCACTTGCTTGTCAATCAGGCGTATGTACTAAGTTTAAGAACCAATAAGAAACTGCATATTATTCCCACATCAACACTATGGGCAATGTATGCAGTGCAGATCTTAGAGTTAAATAAGGATAAGTAGCATTTTCAACAGGGAGTATATTCCAAAGTTATAAAGACAAAAACACAAGAAGAAAGTTACAAACCCTAGTGCATTGTGCATATGAATCTAGTAGGGAATTGCACTTACAGTAGATAGATAAGTAAAGTGGTACCAAAGCCCTCACATTCTCTACTCCTGAATGAAGTGTTTTCCAGATATTCAATAAAAATAATATAATATTACAGCTGACCATTTGCTTACTAAAAAAGAGCTATACTACGCGTTTCGCAGATACATCATAGTTACCAACTATTTTAACTAAAGGGACATAAAAGTGCACAAAAGAACATGCTCTAATAGGTAAAATCATTGTATTGTTGCACTATTGCTTGTATTTAACTATATGTTAAAACTCGGCAAATAGATTAAACACATAGTTAAAGTCAGCTCCAGAGCAGTTGCTCCCCGGGGGAAAATGATCTAGACCTGAGGAAGAGCGGAAAATCTTGAAAGCTTGACTTTTTTTAAAATGTATAGTTAGTCCAATAAAAAAGTATTTGTGGTTCAGCACCTGGGCAGTGCTTGCTGATTGGTAGCTAAATGCAGCCACCTATCAGCAAGCACTACCCAAGTGCTGAACAAAAAATTGACCTGCTTCTAAGCTTACATTCCTGCTTTTTCAAATAAAGAGAACGAAGAAAAGTTGCTTAAAATTGCTGCTCTATCTGAATCATGAAAGAAAAAAAAATTGGATTTAGTATCCCTTTAAATTCCAATTTTTCCTTTCATGATTCAGGCAGACCAAACTATTTTACAAAAGTTTCCAATTTACTTCTATTACCAAATTTGCTTTGTTCTCATGGTATTCCTTGTTGAAAAGCATACCTAGTTAACTAGACTGCACATGTCTGGAGATTTACTTGGCAGTAAACACTACTGCCACCTAGTGATCTTGCAACTGCATGACATTATTAATAGTATGCAAAGAACAGTCAGTTTTATAATAGAAATAAACTTATAAAAATTGTATGGTTTATCTGAACCCTGAAAGAAAAAAAATGGGTTTCATGTCCCTTTAAGTACACATAAATCCGGTTTGAAATAAATTACTTTAAACAAAAACACAGCAGCTTTAATTTGAGTTATGCTGCATAAATTATATAGGCAAATTTACACAAATTATAATGTCCCAAATTTTTCCAAAAATGTTGGGAACCTTATGTTGAAATTACCTTAAAGGGCCAGGAAACTCCAAATTTTTCTTTCATGATTTGGATAGAACATACAATTGTAAACAACTTTCCAATTTACTTCTATTATCAAATGTGCTTCTTTCTCTTGTTATCCTTTGCTGAAGGAACACTGGCAGCCAGCTGAACGCATCTAGTTAGCCATTCACAAGAGGCAAATGTGTGCAGGTGTTCTGTTAAGGGGCCAAACTTTTGAAAAGAGCGAACCATGTCACTTCCTGTGATGTTACATCAGCTGTTGTACACATTTTGGCCCTAATGAGCATCCAATGCAGCCACTCGGCTATCGCCACTGCTTCTTCTGCTGATCCAATGCAGCTATTCACAGGCTCCCTTCAATGTCATTGTTTAAACATTTGTTGCAGCAGTAAGCATTGGATCAGCAGAAGAAGCAGTGACGATAGCCGAGTGGCTGTTTGTCATTACACGCACGGAGAATCAGCTTAATGGGAGTAGTTGCAGTGGACTTCCGAATATTGACGAGGAGACAAATAAATAGCTTTCCATAAACCCCCCCATTCTATCTATCTATCTATTGGGTACTTATAGAGCGCAAACTAATCACCCGTGAGGGTCTCAAGGGAAAGGGGATAGAGGATAGGAGAAAGGGGGGGGGGGAGGAGATGGGCATTCAGTCGAAGAGCCAGGTTTTGAGGTCCTTTCTGAACTTTGTAAGGGAGGTGGATTGTCTGAGGTGAAGTGGGAGTGTGTTCCATGTCTTTGCCGCCATGTGGGAGAAGGATCTTCCACCCGCTGTACATTTGTTGATGCGGGGGATGACTGCGAGTGCTTGGTCGGCCGATCGGAGTTGTCTGGCGGGGGTGTAGAAATTTACACGGTGGTTGAGGTATTCAGGTCCGATGTTGTGTAGGGCCTTGAACGCGTGGGTAAGGAGCTTGAAGGTGATTCTCTTGTTGATGGGGAGCCAGTGAAGGTTCCTTAGGTGTTCAGTGATGTGGCATTGGAGGGGGATGTCAAGGATGAGTCTGGCTGAGGCGTTCTGGATACGTTGGAGTCTCTTTTGGAGTTTGATGGTGGAGCCGGCATAGAGTGCGTTGCCGTAGTCTAATTGGCTGCTGACGAGGGCGTGGGTGACTGTTTTCTTGGTTTCGGTAGGGATCCACTTGAAGATTTTTCGTAGCAGGTGGAGAATGTGGAAGCATGTTGAGGTGATGGCATTGATTTTTGTCGGTCCATGGAGAGTGAGGAGTCCAGGATGAAGCCTAGATTTTGTGTGTGGTCAGTTGGGGTTGGAGGGTGACCGAGGGCTGTGGGCCACCAGGAGTTGTCCCATGCGGATTTATTGGGTCCAAGGAGGAGGACTTCGGTTTTGTCTGTTTTCAGTTTGAGCCGGTTGTCCTTCATCCAGGCGGCGACTGCTGTCAGGCCTTCGTGGATGTTCTTTTTGGCGGTGGTGGGATCTCGGGTGAGTGAGATGATTAACTGGGTGTCGTTGGCGTAGGAGACGATGTTGAGGTCATGGCGTCGGACGATGGCGGGAAGAGGGTGGGGCTCAGCGAAGAGCCTTGCGGTACACCGCAGTTGACTGGTGTGGGTTTGGAGGAGAAAGGCGGGAGTCTGACTTTCTGGGTCCTGCCCGTGAGGAAGGAGGTGATCCATTCCAGGGCTTTGCTGCGGATGCCGGCATCGTGTAGGCGGGTGTGAAGGGTGTTGTGGTCGACAGTGTCGAAAGCTGCTGAGAGGTCTAGGAGGATGAGGGCAGCGGTTTCTCCTCGGTCGAGCATGGCGCGGATGTCGTCTGTGGCAGAGAGGAGAGGGGTCTCGGTGCTGTGGTTGCTTCTGAAACCAGATTGGGAGTGGTCCAGGATGTGGTTAGCCTCAATGTGGTCAATAAGTTGCAAGTTGATGGACTTCTCCATGACTTTGGCCGGGAAGGGGAGTAGAGAGATGGGGCGGTAGTTATTCGGGTCCGTGGGGTCTGCCGAGGGTTTCTTCAGCAGGGGTTTCAGTTCCGCGTGCTTCCAGATATCCGGGAAGGTGCCGGTTTTGATGGAGCAGTTGCACCAGAGTGGATGGATTTCATGATTCTGAGGGTGTCATCTGTGGTGACGGGGCTCCAAATAGTCTGTGTGTGGTGAGAGGGGGCGAATTTGGGAGGGGTGTAGGGGAGTGGGTGGTGGAGGTTGAGTTATAAGGCGTGAAACTGTCATAGATGTTGAGGATCTTATGGTGGAAGTGTGCAGCGAGGGTATTGCAGAGGTCCTGGGAGGGTGGAATGTTGGTGGTGTTGCTGTTGGGTTTAGAGAATTCCTTGATGACTGAGAACAACTCCTTGCTGTTTTGTGCATTAGAGTTGATTCTGTCTTGGATGGCTGTTTTTTTGGCGGTTTTTATGAGGTGGTGGTGGGTGGTGATTGCTTCCTTAAAGGCAGCTTTATCCAGAAGGGTCTTGCTGGATCTCCAGGTTCTTTCCAGTCGTCTGCAGTGGCGTTTGGAGTCCCATTTGTGATAGAAAATCCCACGCATGCGCTATAGAAACGCTTCTGAATTTCACAGGTCTAAATAGTTTCCCAGTGACGTATTGGGCCAGGTATGTGATAACGCTGGCATGCATGCGCATTAGGGCCAAAATGTGTACAACAGCTGATGTAACGTCACAGGAAGTGACGTGGTTTGCTCTTTTCAAAAGTTCGGCCCCTTAACAGAACACAGGCATCAATCAGCAGCTAGCTCCCACTAGTGCAGGATATGTGCATATTTTTTTTCCACAATGGATACCAAGAGAATGTATCTTAAAATCACATGCTCTATCTGAATTATGTAAATTTAATTTTGACTTTCCTACCCCTTTAATATTGCTGTAATACATATTCATCAGTGAAAGTGGCAATACTTTAAAGGGACACTGAACTCAATTTTTGTCTTTTGTGAGTAAGAAAGAGCAGCAATTTTAAGCAACTTTCTAATTTACTCCTCTTGGTATTTTTATTTGAAAAGCAAGAATGTAAGTTTAGATGCCGGACCATTTTTTATGAACAACCTAGGTTGTTCTTGCTGATTGGGGGATAAATTCATCCACCAATAAACAAGTGCTGTCCAGAGTTAATTAGGTTCAGTATCCCTTTAAATAATCCTTAGTCACACACCCCAGATCCTACAAATAAATATACTGTGAGTTCAGTGCTTATTATCTAGGAAGACTTAGAGCATTGCAGGCATTGTGCTGTGTTGTTGTTATGCCGAGTTTTGCACTGAAAAGAATGCTTTGTGTTAGACCTTGTGCCAGTCTCTGTAAATCTGTGATTTCATTTTAGTGAACCAGTCACAATATAAATGTCCTGTGGTAAATCTATTTGATATTGTGGAAGATCTTTTTTTTTAACTGAAAACTATAAACTATGAAGGTTATTTTACAGAGACATAATTCACTAACTTCTGATTTAGATTTTTTGTGAAATGTGACAAATTGAACACTCTCACCTCAATTTTATTTTTCTGGCTTACACAATTATTTTCTGTTACACTCATTTATCTAAACATTTTCTAAAGCACCACAGACTACTCAGGTAGAACAAACAATCCCAGAATATGCCTATGTATGTTTGTTTTATTTTTATATTCTTTATTTCTTATCATAATTATAAAAAGTGGGATTTAAAGGGATACTAAACCCAATTTTTTTGTATTTCATGATTTGGATAGAACATGCAATTTTAAGCAACTTTCTAATTCCCCCATTATCAATTTTTCTTCGTTCTCTTGCCATCTTTATTTGAAAAAGCAGGAATCTAAGATAAGAAGCCAGCCCATTTTCTGTCTGAAACTGCCACGTATACTAAAATATGAACACTGTATTATTCTCTCTAGAAAAGCTATGTCAAAAAGAAGCAACAGCAGAAATCAACTTTCTAGTGTGGAGTTGGAGAAAGCCCAGCCCATTTGAAAGGATGTTCCTAGAGCTTCTTTGAATACAACAAGCTTTTATCACCTGCTTACTTAAGTACATTGTCCCTTTAATTTTGTTAAAATAATAATACTTGTACTCATTACTTTCTTGACCAAAGATGATTATGATATAACTAATTATTGTAATATTAATGTTACTTATTAATAAATCCCAACTAGGACTATTAAATGATTATCTAAGCACTTTTTCACATATACTGCAGTGTTGAATTTTTTTTTTTTGTACATTTAACTGAATGTAGCTGAATTTACAAAAACTCATTGATTTGAATGTAAAGCAGAAGTGAACCTTCCGTGGAAACTATAAATTACAACATATTTACCACACGTCAGTAATGCTGATGTCACTGACTTCAGTGAACTTTGAGCTGAGATGAATGTAACATAAACTCCTTCCCACCCATTGATTATCAACAAATCTTTAGAAACCTAAGCCTGTTGTGCTTGAGAAATGCTATAAATAAGCCATTTCCTAGATAACTGAATATGAGGAGAAGAAGACTTCAGTAGGTTTATAACTCCGGGATATATGGCCCTTGTGGATTTTTCCATATATATATTTTTTCAGCCGTTTAGTTTTCAAGACATCCTCAAGGGGACAGTGACCTCTGCTGGATAAAATGTTGTGACCGTTATAGCAAAATTGATTATTTGAAATAAACAAACCTTAGTATATACATATACAGAAACATTAGAAAACTATGAACTAACTCAAGGAATAAGTTGTGTCTGAGATTCTTTGTTGGAAGAGAACTTTGATGCAATTTTTTTAGATTTGTATATTGTATTTACATGGATTTATTCCAGACTCCAGTCTTAAAGGGACACTCAAGTGAAAATTAAAGGGACACTGTACCCAAAAATTTTCTTTTGTGATTCAGATTGAGCATGCAATTTTAAGCAACTTTCTAATTTACTCCTATTATCAAATTTTCTTCATTCTCTTGGTATCTTTATTTGAAATGCAAGAATGTAAGTTTAGATGCCGGCCCATTTTTGGTGAACAACCTGGGTTGTCCTTGCTGATTGGTGGATAAATTCATCCACCAATAAAAAAGTGCTGTCCAGAGTACTGAAACCAAAAAAAAGCTTAGATGCCTTCTTTTTCAATTAATGATAGCAAGAGAACGAAGAAAAATTGATAATAGGAGTAAATTAGAAAGTTACTTAAAATTGCATGCTCTTTCTGAATTACAAAAGAAAAAATGTGGGTACAGTGTCCCTTTAAACATTCGTGATTCAGATAGAGCAGGCTAAACCTAAATAAAAATATTAAAAAAAAAAAAAAAAAGAGCAGGCGATTTTAAACAACTTTCTATTTGACTTCCATTAACAAAATCTGCACAGTGTTTTTATATTTACACTTTTGGAGTCACCAGCTTCTACTATGTGCAAGAATTCGCAGACTATACGTATTATTATTATTATTTATTTATAATGAGCCAACAGATTTCGCAGCACTGTCCATGGATACAAAGATAGAAGTAAAATACAATATAAAAGACAACAGACAAAGTTTAACAAACAAATACAGGGGGAATTCAGGGCCCTGTTCCTGTAGGAACTTACAATCTAGATGGGTAGGAGGGTGAGAAACAGGAGGTGGGGACTGCAAAGGTGGGAATGATGTTAGTGTGGAGTTAGATGAGGGCAGCTATTAGGCAAGTGGAAATCATTTGTTACTGATTTGGAGAAAGGCTTCCCTGGACAAAAACATAATTTATGTACGAACTTACCTGATAAATTCATTTCTTTCATATTAGCAAGAGTCCATGAGCTAGTGACGTATGGGATATACATTCCTACCAGGAGGGGCAAAGTTTCCCAAACCTCAAAATGCCTACAAATACACCCCTCACCACACCCACAAATCAGTTTAACGAATAGCCAAGAAGTGGGGTGATAAGAAAAAAGTGCGAAAGCATAAAAAATAAGGAATTGGAATAATTGTGCTTTATATAAAAAATCATAACCACCACAAAAAGGGTGGGCCTCATGGACTCTTGCTAATATGAAAGAAATGAATTTATCAGGTAAGTTCTTACATAAATTATGTTTTCTTTCATGTAATTAGCAAGAGTCCATGAGCTAGTGACGTATGGGATAATGAATACCCAAGATGTGGATCTTCCACGCAAGAGTCACTAGAGAGGGAGGGATAAAATAAAGACAGCCAATTCCGATGAAAAATAATCCACACCCAAAACAAAGTTTAAATCTTATAATGAAAAAAACTGAAAATATAAGCAGAAGAATCAAACTGAAACAGCTGCCTGAAGTACTTTTCTACCAAAAACTGCTTCAGAAGAAGAAAACACATCAAAATGGTAGAATTTAGTAAAAGTATGCAAAGAAGACCAAGTTGCTGCTTTGCAAATCTGATCAACCGAAGCTTCATTCTTCACCACCTCCATGGGAGGCAAAGTTTGTAAAAACTGATTTGTGGGTGTGGTGAGGGGTGTATTTGTAGGCATTTTGAGGTTTGGGAAACTTTGCCCCTCCTGGTAGAAATGTATATCCCATACGTCACTAGCTCATGGACTCTTGCTAATTACATGAAAGAAAAGGTTTTTAGGGAGCGTTTAAAGGAGGAAAGGTTAGGGGAAAGTCTGACAGCTTGAGGAAGTGCGTTCCAGATGGTTGGTGCCGCACGAGAAAAGTCCTGTAGTCTAGCATGGGAGGAGGTGATGGTGTAAGATGCAAGGAGCAGGTCATTTTTGGATGTTAGGGGGCAGGCTGGAGTATATTTGTTGATGAGTGAGGACAGGTAGGGAGGGGCTGCGTTGGTAAGGGCTTTGTAGGTCAGGGTGAGAATTTTGAATTTAATTCTGCTGTGAATGGGGAGCCAGTGAAGGGACTCGCAGAGAGGTGCAGCAGATACAGAGCGTCAGGGGAGGTGAATTAGCCTAGCAGAAGCATTTAGGATGGATTGAAGACTGGAGAGGCGGGAGAGAGGGAGGCCAGTTAGTAGGTTTTTACAGTAGTCAAGTCAGGAAATTACCAGAGAGTGGATTAGCTGTTCAGTAGTTTCAGCACTCAGAAACTGACAAATTTTGGAGATATTGCATAGGTGGTTGCTACAGAAGGAAGAGAGCAATTGGATGTGGGGTATGAAGGACAGATTGGAGTCAAGTGTAACTCCTAGGCAGCGGACTTGGGGTGACGGGGAGATAGCGGTGTCACCAACAGTGATTGAAAAGTTAGAAACCAGGGTAGAATTAGAGGGGGGGGGGGGGGGATTAGAAGGAGCTCAGTCTTGGACATGTTGATATTTTGGTGAGAGGCAAGCCAAGAAATGCCAGATAAGCAGACACTGATGTGAGAAAGGACAGAAGGAGAGAGTGCAGGGGTGGATAGGTAGATCTGAGTATCATAAGCATAGAGGTGATAGTTGAAGCCATAGCTACTGATAAGTTTACCCAGTGAGGAAGTATAAATAGTGAAGAGTAGAAGACCCAGAACAGAGCCTTGAGGTACTCCAACAGACAGAGGCAATGGAGAGGAGGAGTCGCCAGCAAAGGAGACAGAAAAGGACCTATTAGGGAGATAAGAGTGGATCCAGGAGAGGGCAGTGTCAGAGAGCCCATGCATTAGTGATTGGCTGATGGTTGTCACATGATACAGGGAGTGGAAATAGACATAACTTTGAAATTTGTAAGAAAAAAATCTACTACTAATTTAAAGTTCAGACTAACTGCTATTGCTGTATCTATACACTGATGAGTATGCTGTGCAGTATAATGATGTAAGTATCTATACACTAAGTATGCTGCACAGTATAATGATGTGAGTATCTATACACTGATGAGTATGCTGTGCAGTATAATGATGTGAGTATCTATACACTGATGAGTATGCTGTGCAGTATACTGATGTGAGTATCTATACACTGATGAGTATGCTGCACAGTATAATGATGTGAGTATCTATACACTGATGAGTATGCTGTGCAGTATAATGATGTGAGTATCTATACACTGATGAGTATGCTGTGCAGTATACTGATGTGAGTACCTATACACTGATGAGTATGCTGTGCAGTATAATGATGTAAGTATCTATACACTGATGAGTATGCTGTGCAGTATAATGATGTGAGTATCTATACACTGATGAGTATGCTGTGCAGTATAATGATGTGAGTATCTATACACTGATGAGTATGCTGTGCAGTATAATTATGTGAGTACCTATACACTGATAAGTATGCTGCACAGTATAATGATGTGAGTATCTATACACTGATGAGTATGCTGTGCAGTATAATGATGTGAGTATCTATACACTGATGAGTATGCTGCACGGTATAATGATGTGAGTATCTATACACTGATGAGTATGCTGCACAGTATAATGATGTAAGTATCTATTCACTAAATATGCTGCACAGTATAATGATGTGAGTATTTATACACTAAGTATGCTGTGCAGTATAATGATGTGAGTGTCTATACACTGATGAGTAGGCTGCACAGTATAATGATGTGAGTATCTATACACTGATGAGTATGCTGTGCAGTATAATGATGTGAGTATTTATTTACTGATGAGCATGGCGTGTACTATAATGATGTGAGTATTTATACACTGAGTATGCTGCACAGTTTAATGATGTGAGTATCTATACACTGATGAGTATGCTGTGTAGTATAATGATGTGAGTATTTATACACGGATGAGTATGCTGTGTAGTATAATGATGTGTGTATCTATACACTGATGAGTATGCTGTGCAGTATTATGATATGAGTATCTATACAATGAGTATCCTGCACAGTATAATGATGGTGAGTATCTATATACAGATAATGACCACACAGGCACACACCTTCAGTATCTCACAAAAGTGAGTACATCCCTCATATTTTTGTAAATAATATATTATATCTTTTCATTTGACAACACTGAAGAAACTTTGCTACAATATAAAGTAGTGAGTGTACAGCCTGTATAACAGAGTACATTTGCTGCCCCCTCAAAATAACTCAACACACAGCCATGAATGTCTAAACCGTTGGCAACAAAAGCGAGTACATCCCTAAGTGGAAAAGTCCAAATTGGGCCCAATTAGCCATTTTCCGTCCCCGGTGTCATGCACAAGAAAGCCCGCAAACAGTTTACTGAAGACAAGCACACTAAGGACAAGGACCAAAATAAACTTATTTGGTTCAGATGGTGTCAATCGTGTGTGGCGGCAACCAGGTGAGGAGTACAAAGACAAGTGTGTCTTGCCTACAGTCAAGCATGGTGGTGGGAGTGTCATGGTCTGGACCTGCATGAGTGCTGCCGGCACTGGGGAGATACAGTTCATTGAGGGAACCATGAATGCCAACATGTACTGTGACATACTGAAGCAGAGCATGATACCCTCCCTTCAGAAACTTGGCTGCAGGGCAGTATTCCAACATGATAACGACCTCAAACACACCTCCAAGATGAACACAGCCTTGCTAAAGAAGCTGAGGGTAAAGGTGATGGACTGGCCAAGCATTTCTCCAGACGTAAACCCTATTGAGTATCTGTGGGGCATCCATAAACGGAATATGGGGGAGCGCAAGGTCTCTAACATCCACCAGTTCCGTGATGTCGTCATGGAGGAGTGGAAGAGGACTCCAGTGGCAACCTGTGAAGCTCTGGTGAACTCCATGCCCAAGAGGGTTAAGGCTGTGCTGGAAAATAATGGTGGCCACACAAAATATTGACTCTTTGGACCCAATTTGGACATTTCCACTTAGGGGTGTACTCACTTTTGTTGCCAATGGTTTAGCCATTAATGGCTGTGTGTTGAGTTATTTTGAGGGGACAGCAAATTTACACTGTTATACAGGCTGTACACTCACTACCTTACATTGCAGCAAAGTGTAATTTATTCAGTGTTGTCACATGAAAAGATATAATAAAATATTTACAAAAATGTGAGGGGTGTACTCCCTTGTGTGAGATACTGTATATATAGACTGTTGCTATGGGCCCTCCCAGCACTTGGGCCCTAGGGCCACTGCACCTGCCCTTTAGTTGATACAGTGTAACAGCTGCTACTTCTGATAAGAGACGGTTGAGAATAAATGTATTAATAGGATTTTCAGAAGCAGCTAAATACCCAGTGTATTTCCTTGTTTAGTGGGATCTGCAGGCTAAGCAGATACTTTATTCCCTATTATAAAACTCACAGGGAGCCTGTGCAGCCAACGGTTTCCCATTCTTCAACTTGCATTGGTTCCCTTGGCAGAAATAAAGTGCAGCAAATGACTGTTAACCTGCTGCATACAGTGGAAAGAGCATTCACAGAGCATACTTCCCCATCATCTTATTAAAGGGACATGCATCCTAAAAAATGTTATTTCATGATTCAGAGTGTACAATTAAAAAAAACAAAAAACAACATTTTATAATTTCACTTTTTTTGTACCAGGAGAACTGTATATGGCGTTTAGCAATGTGCAAACACTGCTGCCCTCTAGTGCTCAAAAGCATTCCTGCAAAACTGCCAGTATGTTGTTCATCAGATGTACACACTGCCTACCTAGGTATTCCTTTCAACAAAGAATACCATAAGAACATAGCAAATGTGATAATAAAAGTGAATTGGAAACTTTTAAAACATTGTATGCTCTCTCTGAATTATAAAAGAAAAACTTTAGGTTCATTTAATTCGGATTAGATCAGTGAGCTGAATAAGGCACCACATTAAACATCTGCATAAAAAGGCAATTTTATTATGCATTTATAGGACATTTTACTGAAAACATTTCACTGAGGCCGCATCCTCAGAAAACAAAATGAGTTGCGTTTTACAGAAGTGAATTATTTACATGTAGATACAATATGTTCAGTTTAGTGTTGTTATCTTTTATGTTATGAGCTTTTCATTCTTGTAAATTGGTTATTTTTAAACATGGTATCACTGTGTTTCCGTTTTCTGTGAATCATTAGTATCAATATTAAATTAGCCAAATTAGTTTTGATTCTTTACTTTCCAAGCTGTGACACATTTAGTGTTTTTCTGGTCTGTAGAGATTATATCTGTTATGTTAAGCAGATTATGTAGCCCAGGCCTGATTCACATAATGCAGAATTATCCAATCATTGACAGCTGTTTTTATCCGTTTTGTCTCATGCGTTTGGATTTGATTCTGCATTTTGACAAGACTACTGTAGTTAGCGTATTTGCAAATTAGATTACAAAGCATGAAAGCATGAACAGATGACCTTTCTAATTTGCAACCAATTAAAACTAAACACAGTTCTTGGTAATTAAAATAGAAGGCTGATTTTTCTTTTTTTCTTGTCCAGCTGTGTATATCATGCGTAGCAACATTTTTCAAGCTAAATTCATGAAGCAGCAAAATAATATAATTACCTAAGCGCACTTATAAGAGCATAATTATTTTACAGTTTGGTGGACTGTTAACATTATATTGCTTTGTATTTAGTTCAGTGATTTTAATGTGCAATACTTATCTATTTTTTTATTTTTTTTACATAATTAAAAGACCTTATCCTATTACAGGCTCAATTTCAAGATATTTTTTTTCTAAAGGGACACTGTTGCTCCAAGAAAATATTCACTTCCATATTTTATTGTCTAATTACACAAAGGAATATTATACAGTTCCACCCAGAAGGAAATATTCTCCATTTTAAAGGGACAGTCTAGTCAAAAATAAACTTTCATGATTCAGATAGGGCATGTCATTTTAAATAACTTCCCAATTTACTTTTAGCATCAATTTTGCTTTGTTCTCTTGGTATTCTTAGTTGAAAGCTAAACCTAGGAGGTTCATATGCTAATTTCTTTGCCCTTGAAGGCCGCCTCTTTTCTGAATGCATTTTGACATTTTTTCAAAACTATAGGGCATCAGTTCATGTGTGACATATAGATAACATGGAGTTACCTAGGGGTCAGCCCTGATTGGCTAAAATGCAAGTCTGTCAAAAGAACTGAAATAAGGGGGCAGTCTGCAGAGGCTTAGATAGAAGGCAATCACAGAGGTAAAAAGTATATTAATATAACCGTGTTAGTTATGCAAAACTGGGGAATGGGTATCTTTTTAAACAATAACATTTCTGGTGTAGACTGTCCTTTTAATCAAACTGAAAAAAAACATTGAATACAGCTTGGGAAATTTGAGACTTCCTTTTCTAAAACATTCAAATCCATTTGAATAACTGCTGCTAGAAATTAGTTTTCAGCATGTATATGAATCAACATAACAATATATTATACATGCAAAAAAACATAAGAAACACCCTTCACAGAAGCACAATATACATGGTTAAAGTGATGGTAAACACTCCCCTTTTATAAAAACAGATCTGGAATGTTAGTGATATTTTAGATGGAGTTTAATTGTTGTCCAATCAGTGCTACAGAAAAAGTGGCATATGGGGGAGAGCACTGATTGGACAACAATTCAAACCTTTAGCTCACATAAAAATATGACTTTTGAAGGGGGCGGCGAAGTGCGGGGTATTTCAATTTTATATCTATATTAAAAAGTAAGTTATAGCGCAACTTCATTACAACTGATGAATTAAACTCCATCTAAAATATCCCTAACATTCTGGATCTGCTTTTATAAAGGGGACCGTTTACTATCACTTTAATGCCAAATAAAAACATAACCATTTTTTATTCAATATTGACGATATTGTCTATATTAGTTTTCAGTATTTATTTTGCACCCGTTTCATGTATTTTAGCTCTGAAAATTGAACAATTTCTAATACTCATAACTTCAAATGCACCCTGATTACTTTTTAAGGCAAACTCTGCTACATATACTAATCCCTACTAGGCTTTAACTGATAATAAATGGAAATAAATGCATTTTATACAAACGTTATGATCTTAGCTAGCCTTGTTGCCTGCAGACTAAAGCCCAGATTGGCTATTCCAAATAAGGCAAATGGTAGTTGGGGTTTAGCTATAGAAAACTAATTGCAGAAAAAAAGAATGTTAATTTTTTTTTAAAAAACTTTAAGAATTGGCTGATGTGTTATTCTATAGCAGTACAACAGAAATGTCTTGTAATTACAAGATGCTTAACCTTAAAATTTTAGCCAGCCAGCTTCATCTGCTGCTGAAGTCCAGCCATACTCATAATACCTACATTATCTACAAAGCTGGCTTATAGGTAGTTTTTTTTTTTTTTGAGGATGACCTGCCCTACAAGCAGCTGCCATATACACAATTTTATGTTAACCTTTGGTCAGTCCTTCTGGTCTTGCGTTCCTGATAGAGGAATGCAGAGACAATGAAAAAACATAATTTATGTAAGAACTTACCTGATAAATTCATTTCTTTCATATTGGCAAGAGTCCATGAGCTAGTGACGTATGGGATATACAATCCTACCAGGAGGGGCAAAGTTTCCCAAACCTCAAAATGCCTATAAATACACCCCTCACTACACCCACAATTCAGTTTAACGAATAGCCAAGTAGTGGGGTGATAAAGAAAGGAGTAAAAAGCATCAAAAAAAGGAATTTGGAAATAATTGTGCTTTATACAAAAAATCATAACCACCATAAAAAGGGTGGGTTTCGTGGACTCTTGCCAATATAAACAAAATTAATTTATCAGGTAAGTTCTTACATAAATTATGTTTTCTTTCATGTAATTGGCAAGAGTCCATGAGCTAGTGACGTATGGGATAGTAATACCCAAGATGTGGAACTCCACAGAAGAGTCACTAGAGAGGGAGAGATAAAAATAATTACAGCCATTTTCCGCTGAAAAAATTAATCCACAACCCAAAATATAAGTTTATTCTCATAAATGAAAAGAAAAAACTTAAACATAAGCAGAGGAATCAAACTGAAACAGCTGCCTGAAGAAATTTTCTACCAAAAGCTGAACCCAATTTTAGTCGTCTCTGTTAGAGAAAGAGTCATGGACACTGAATCTATCTGGAAACCTAAAAGGGTGACCCTTGTCTGAGGAATCAAGAAACTTTTTGGTAAATTGATCCTCCAACCATGTCTTTAAAGAAACAACACTATTTGATTTGTGTGAGATTCTGCAGAATGTAAAGACTGAGCTAGTATCAAGATATCGTCCAAATAAGAAAACACAGCAATACCCCGTTCTCTGATTACAGAGAGTAGGGCACCGAGAACCTTTGAAAAAATTCTTGGAGCTGTCGCTATGCCAAATGGAAGAGCGACAAATTGGTAATGCTTGTCTAGAAAAGAGAATCTCAGAAACTGATAGTGGTCTGGATGAATCGGAATATGAAGATATGCATCCTGTAAGTTTATCGTGGACATATAATGACATTGCTGAACAAAAGGCAGAATAGTCCTTATAGTCACCATTTTGAAAGTTGGCACTCTTACAAAACGATTCAAAATTTTTAAATCCAGAACTGGCCTGAATGAATTTGCTTTCTTTGGAACAATAAATAGATTTAAATAAAACCCCAGACCCTGTTCCTGAAACGGAACTGGTATGATTACCCCTGAAAGCTCCAGGTCTGAAACACACTTCAGAAAAGCCTGAGCCTTTACTGGATTTGCCGGGATACGTGAGAGAAAAAATCTTCTCACAGGAGGTCTTACTCTGAATCCTATTCGGTACCCTTGAGAGACAATACTCTGAATCCATTGATTTTGGACAGAATCTGCCCAAATACTTTGGAAGAATCTTAATCTGCCCCCTACCAGCTGAACTGTAATGAGGGCCGCATCTTCATGCAGACTTGGGGGCTGGCTTTGGTTTCTTAAACGGCTTGGATTTATTCCAACTTGAAGAAGGTTTCCAATTGGAACCAGATTCTTTAGGGGAAGGATAGGGTTTCTGTTCCTTATTTTGTCGAAAGCAAACGAAAATGGTTAGAAGCTTTAGATTTACACTTAGGTCTTTTATCCTGAGGCAAAAAAACTCCCTTCCCCCCAGTGACAGTTGAAATAATTTAATCCAACTGAGAACCAAATAAATTATTACCTTGGAAAGAAAGACATAGTAATCTAGATTTAGATACCATGTCAGCATTCCAATATTTAAGCCACAAAGCTCTTCTAGCTAAAATAGCTAAAGACATAGATTTAACATCAATTTTTTTTTTTTTTTTTAACAAGTTTTTATTGAGAAAGTCAGAGACAAAGCCAAACAAAAGCAGCTTGGAGATCCACGCAGGGATCAATATATAGATAGGCTTGGATATGTAATATATAGTACATAACTTAGGGCAACCATCATCATTCATACAAAATTATACAAACATATATTGTACCTTTTAGAGCTAGTTGAGTCACCACTAGCCCAATATGAATAATGAATATTGTGTGACAATGATGCAGACTCCATGAGTCTTTGATATCAGTATAGACCAAGGGGCCCCAAGTTACTCAATTGGTTTCTCTTTTTATTTTTATAATATATAGCAAAGAAAGGTAAGAGAGAGAAAATTCAGCGGGCAAAAGCTGCTCAAAATGAAAGAGAGGAGAGGGAAAGGAGGGGCGGGATTAAGTTAGGATGCTAAACTTGTAAGTACTTTTGAGCCGTTAAACTAAGTGGGTATAGAGAGGGAGAGGATATCTCACATCAGGTCCACCACTGAGGAAGGGGGGGTTGAGATATGTTGTAATCCGCATCATGGAAGAGTGTGGGCAAAGAACAGTAGCTGTTCCAGGGCACTGTGGTAGTCTTATTGTGTAATAGGGTAATTCTGTCCTGTAAGTCTGTCCCTACTATACACAGGGTATTGTCCTCAAAGACCTTCTAGGTTTGCCTTTAAATATATGATTATTCCCTCCCTCTATATTAAGGTATGTCAACTAAGTCACTATAAGTCTCGGAAGGGAAATGGAGTTTTCTTTCGGCTATCCTAGGGGGCGTGCTAGGGGTTTAGTACAAACAGGAGTTCAATATGTATAAGAGTGAAGTCCCCCCCCCCCACAAGATCATATATATATAAAAATGTTTCATTACTTTGATCTTATAAAGACGAAGGCAGAAAATAAATAAATAGTTGCAGGTTAACACTAGAAGTAGACATAAACACAGGAGTTTTCTACCCTGGACTACAGTAAAGCCTAATAGGATCCACAATGTTGACTAGGATAAAGAATAGGTAATAGAGGAGTGTAGATAACTACAAAAACAAGACAAATGGAGTAGTTTCTAAACAAGGCAAAAACGTGACAATAAACCAGGTACTGCTACCCTTAAAAGAACAGTTCTGCTAATCAACTATCTATTAATTATAGGGGTTATTGTAAGGTACATTTTCATACATATGTTTCAGGCTGGCATATAAACCTTCATTTAGTATCTCAGCAACAGTTCCATAGTCGTCTTGTAGGTCAGAGAGAGCCCTTCATATGTATGGGCCACTTAGGGGAATTGTTCTTATAGGTATGCAGGCTGAGGATAGGGAGAAGTCAATGACAGTCCTCAAACACATATGAGATTTCACAGATTCTGGGATTACCATATAAATTCAGGGGGTAGGTCAAGAAGTTACCCGATGCCGCAAGCTAATCGACTATGGGGATATTCAAGGAGCATACATCGCACGGTCTCTTTCTCATATATCTGGTCAGTTGGGAGGTAAAAGCCACTGAGTGAAGTGGAGGAATGGGAGGTCTCCAGTAGTAGCCTTGTATCCCTGGGGACCCAAAGAAGAGTGAGATCTTTCCCGCTGCTATCGTCAGACTGCTTCATCTGGTGTGCGTTGGCTACAGGGTATAGTCTATCTAGGTCCTCCGATAATGTGATGCCTCCAGTGCACCTAGGTCCCCCAACAACCGGCCGCCTCGCCAGGGGCCCAGGGCTCCGTGTCGCAAACTCAGACAGGAGATAGTGAGTATCCCAGAAGGGAAGCTGTTCAGACAGTGTAGCAGCCTTTAGCTTAACGCCAGTATCTTCCAGCTGGATTTCTGGTATATCTGAGCCGCCCAGGGTACGGATCATACGCACCTCACTCTCTATATCAGGTGACTGTGCCAGATCTGTAAGAAGACAATCAGTCTCACCATCAGCAGCAGCATCTCGATCAGCCCGTAGGAGCTTAGTAAGCAAATTAAACTGGGCATCCATTTTGTGGGCGAGTATATGTAGCATGGCAGTAACCGCCGATTTCATCTTCAGTAGCGGCTAGGAGCTCAGCTCTACTCTCGCTGCAGTGATCTAGAAGTTTAGCTAGTGTTACTTCGTATACTGTTCCCGCCAAGTATAGTAGCTTAACCCGGCTACCCAGCTAACCGGGGGGGGGGGGGGGGATGTTGAGAGAATGGTGTTAGGCCACTGCATATGAGCTTAGTGAGTCCAGTTGAAGGTTTCTGCTTAGGAAATCATATGAAAAGCAATCTCTTCTTGTACTATTCCAGCTTCTCGGTATTAATGTGAGGTATTGAGTTAGAAAGCCTCTTTATGAGTGAAGTAAATAGGAGATTAGGCAAGAAATTTGCAGAGCTCCAACATTGTGCGACTTAACATGGCTGCGGTGAAGCCACGCCCCCCGATTTAACATCTATTTTGATGATATCAAAAATGGCATCACAGATAAAATAATTAGCATGTTGAAGTAAGCAAACAATGATAGACAAATCAAGATCTGTTTCCTGTTGCGCTAAACTTTCCAACCAAAAAGTTGATGCAGCTGCAACATCAGCCATAGAAATGGCAGGCCTGAGAAGATAGCCAGAATATAAATAAGCTTTCCTTAGATAAGATTCAAGTTTCCTATCTAAGGGGTCCTTAAAGGAAGTACTATGTTCCATAGGAATAGCAGTACGTTTGGCAAGAGTAGAAATAGCCCCATCAACTCTGGGGATCTTTTCCCAAAACTCCAAACTAACTGCTGGCAAAGGATAAAAAAATGTAAACCTTGAAGAAGGGATAAAAGAAGTACCAGGCCTATTCCATTCCTTTGAAATCATATCAGAAATAGCATCAGGAACTGGAAAAACCTCTGAAGTAACCACAGGAGGTTTATAAACAGAGTTTAAACGTTTACTAGTTTTAACATCAAGAGGACTAGTTTCCTCAATATCCAATGTAATCAACACCTCTTTGAATAAGGAACGAATATACTCTATTTTAAATAAATAAGTAGATTTGTCAGTGTCAATATCTGAGGTAGATCCTCATCAGAGGAGGATAATTCAGTATGTTGTCGGTCATTTGAAAATTCATCAACTTTATGAGAAGTTTTAAAAGACCTTTTACGTTTATTAGAAGGCGGGATAGCAGACAAAGCCTTCTGAATTGCATCAGCAAGAAAATCTTTTATATTCACAGGGATATCATGTACATTAGATGTTGAAGAAACAACAGGCATTGTACTATTACTGATGGATACATTCTCTGCATGTAAAAGCTTATCATGACAACTATTACATACCACAGCTGGAGATATAATCTCCACAAATTTACAACAGATACACTTAGCTTTGGTAGAACTGTTATCATGCAGCAGGGTTCCAACAGTGGTTTCTGAGACAGGATCAGATTGAGACATCTTGCAAATGTAAGAGAAAAAAACAACATATAAAGCAAAATTATCAATTTCCTTATATGGCAGTTTCAGGAATGGGAAAAAAATGCAAACAGCATAGCCCTCTGACATTGAAAAAGGCAAGAGGCATATAGGAATGGGGTTTTAAATAATGAAATTATTTGGCGGCAAGTATGACGCACAATGCAAACTGATTTTTTTTTGGCGCTGACAACATCCGGAAATGACACACTCGCATCATTGCAGACGCACCTTGTACAAGGAACTCGGTGTCAACTAAGACGCCGGAAATGACGAACTTGCGTCACCGGACGTACCTTCACGCCAAATAAATTATTGCGCCAAGAATGACGCAATAAACATCAGCATTTTGCGCCTCGTGAGCCTATTTTTGCCCACGAAAATTTTGTGAAAAAGCAGTCAATTTGAAAAAAAGACTAAGCCCCAGGTAAGAAAAAATATTTTCCTAAATATGTTTTTTCCCAAATATGAAACTGAATAGTCTGCAAAAGGAAATATACATAAACCTGACTCATGGCAAATATAAGTACAATACATATATTTAGAACTTTATATTAATACATAAAGTGCAAAACCATAGCTTAGAGTGTCTTAAGTAATGAAAAACATACTTACCAAAAGACACCCATCCACATATAACAGATAGCCAAACCAGTACTGAAACAGTTATCAGTAGAGGTAATGGGATATGAGAGTATATTGTTGATCTGAATAAGGGAGGTAGGAGATGAATATCTACGACCGATAACAGAGAACCTATGAAATAGATCTCCCGTGAGGAAAACCATTGCATTCAATAGGTGATACTCCCTTCACATCCCTCTGACATTCACTGTACTCTGAGAGGAATCGGGCTTCAAAATGCTAAGAAGCACATATCAACGTAGAGATCTAGCACAAACTTACTTCACCACCTCTATAGGAGGCAAAGTTTGTAAAACTGAATTGTGGGTGTGGTGAGGGGTGTATTTATAGGCATTTTGAGGTTTGGGAAACTTTTTTCCCTCCTGGTAGGTTTGTATATCCCATACGTCACTAGCTCATGGACTCTTGCCAATTACATGAAAGAAACAATGGATTAGATCATATGGTGTTTGATATGACAGAAAGCCTATGAAAAATCTAGTGACTTACGCTTTTTATCTCTCTGGGAACCCTGGATTATTTACTCCGAGGCCACCCCCAGAAATCCCCATAGGGTACGATCATTAGTAGACCGGACTCCTACACAACAAGCAAACCAGACAAACTAACTAGTTTACAGGTTAATTTATTTACAGTTATATTTGAGACATGATTGTGCATATGATTATAAACTGTTTATCAGTTGTTTTACTCTCAAATAATAGACATATTGTACAAACACAGGTAGGAGGAACTTATTCATGTGGACATCATCTACAACAATCTGTATTTTTGGCCTATTGGTTACAACGGCAAATAACCATGTAAGATATTCATCTTTTTCTTTTTTCTTTTTTTTTCGATTCATTATCTGTGTAAAGATTTCTATAAATGTTCTTATCATTTTTATTAGTTTTTTACATACAAAAAAAGAAGACTTCAAATTTTTCACAAAGTCTCCATTTGAGTAACTGAATTATACTTGCACATTTAATATTAGATGGCATTGTACTATGTGCAGGTTACTAAATTATAGTGGCACCTAATAGTTGGTCACTATGACCAGCCATCAGGGAATTTTTGACCCAAATTGCTACAACACTAGAATCTACATTACAAAGGCACCATTCTTATAGCCCTTTTAAATAGATGCAACCCCCACCACACTTTAGCCTTAACTACAGCTATCCCAAACCCCAGTGCAGCCAAACACTAATGATAGCTCATTTGACTCCTTCACCACAAAGTGCCCAAACCACTGCTCACTCCAAAGTAGGTTTCATTGCAGTGCTCCAATAACTAAATGTCCTGTTATACAATGTGAAATTAGGGAACATCTACACGTGCCCTTGTACCACCATCCCTAATCCTGCAAGCTGCATGATCTCCTCTGTCTACTGTACATCTGGCTCCAACCTCATAACAGCCATGGCTCTGCCCTTTGAACACCTGTGACTCCTCCCAAAGGAATCCCTGACTCAACCTGAGTCTCCTGTTCCAGATGGCATCTGGGAAATATTGGGAGGTATGTGAATCTTCTCTTCTATTTGCATACACCCCAAAATTTCCTGTAGGCTTTCCATGATGTGGGAGGATGTAAAAGTACCCCCAGCATTTTGTGGGAGAAACCATATTGAGAGCGGTGCATCCCGCACACACCATGAACATGTCTGGGCATAGCCTTGGGTGTGGCTCAGACAGTTCATTAAAACTGCGACAGTGAACGGCTGTGGGTGGGTGACAGGCCAGACCTCCTAACCAGTTACAATCCCGCTGGATGCAGGTGGTTGGAAAGGTCTGTATTTGTGATGAACAGGCCAAGGTCTGGGGATATCTGAAGACACAGAGATCGGGCAAATGGTCCTGACAGCAGGATATGCACTACATTAATTAATCTCAAAGACATACAAACATTGTAGGCTCTATAGGAAGCAGGGCAATGTCATCTTCTGTCCTAGTCTGCCTTCCCTATATTATTCTTTATTTATTGTACTTGCTGTATAGAGCTAAAAAATCTGCTGGTGCATAATAATAATAATAAATAATAATAATAATAAAAAATAATAATACCCAGAAAATCAAAAGACAAAAAAGAAGTACATAAAGCATCACATAAGTCATATATAGTCAATATATAAGACCAGTAACAAACTGATTGAATGAAATCTCAGAGCAGGAGTGAATGTGCCTAAGTTGGCATAAACAGCTTTGTGAACTGAGACATACAACATGCCCAAAGCAGTGAGAAGCAAATAAACAGTCTTAGTGCTCACACACCCATACGTCAAGTGAAGAGATCATTCCCTTATTGCGTGTGCATACAACCTACTGCTCCTGAATAGGGACAACAGATAAATATTCTGCTCTGAAGGTTATAATAAAAATAAGCAAAGGGCAATAAACACAAAATAAATGCTTAACATAGTGATGTATAAGATATAGTGATCTATTAAATATAATGATGCATTAGATATAGTGATGTATTAGATATAGTGATGTATTAGATATAGTGATATATTAGATATAGTGATGTATTAAATATAGAGATGTATTAGATATAGTGATGTATTAGATATAGTGATGTATTAGATATAGTGATGTATTAAATATAGAGATGTATTAGATATAGTGATGTATTAGATATAGTGATGTATTAGATATAGTGATGTATTAGATATCGTGATGTATTAAATATAGTGATGCATTAGATATAGTGATGTATTAGATATAGAGATGTATTAAATATAGTGATGTATTAAATATAGTGATGTATTAGATATAGTGATGTATTAGATATAGTGATGTATTAAATATAGTGATGTATTAGATATAGTGATGTATTAGATATAGTGATGTATTAAATATAGTGATGTATTAGATATAGTGATGTATTAGATATAGAGATGTATTAGATATAGTGATGTATTAAATATAGTGATGTATTAGATATAGTGATGTATTAGATATAGTGATGTATTAAATATAGTGATTTATTAGATATAGTGATGTATTAAATATAGTGATGTATTAGATATAGTGATGTATTAAATATAGTGATGTATTAGATATAGTGATGTATTAGATATAGTGATGTATTAGATATAGTGATGTATTAAATATAGTGATGTATTAGATATAGTGATGTATTAGATATAGTGATGTATTAGATATAGTGATGTATTAAATATAGTGATGTATTAAATATAGTGATGTATTAGATATCGTTATGTATTAGATATAGTGATGTATTAAATATAGTGATGTATTAGATATATTGATATATTAGATATAGTGATGCATTAGATATAGTGATGTATTAGATATAGTGATGTATTAAATATAGTGATGTATTAAATATAGTGATGTATTAGATATCGTTATGTATTAGATATAGTGATGTATTAAATATAGTGATGTATTAGATATAGTGATATATTAGATATAGTGATGCATTAGATATAGTGATGTATTAGATATAGTGATGTATTAGATATAGTGATGTATTAAATATAGTGATGTATTAAATATAGTGATGTATTAGATATCGTTATGTATTAGATATAGTGATGTATTAAATATAGTGATGTATTAGATATATTGATATATTAGATATAGTGATGCATTAGATATAGTGATGTATTAGATATAGTGATGTATTAGATATAGTGATGTATTAAATATAGTGATGTATTAAATATAGTGATGTATTAGATATCGTTATGTATTAGATATAGTGATGTATTAAATATAGTGATGTATTAGATATATTGATATATTAGATATAGTGATGCATTAGATATATTGATATATTAGATATAGTGATGTATTAGATATATTGATATATTAGATATAGTGATGTATTAGATATATTGATATATTAGATATAGAGATGCATTAAATAAAGTGATGTATTAGATATAGTGATGTATTAGATATAGTGATGTATTAGATATAGTGATGTATTAGATATAGTGATGTATTAAATATAGTGATGTATTAGATATTGTTATGTATTAGATATAGTGATGTATTAAATATAGTGATGCATTAGATATATTGATATATTAGATATAGTGATGTATTAGATATATTGATATATTAGATATAGAGATGCATTAAATAAAGTGATGTATTAGATATAGTGATGTATTAGATATAGTGATGTATTAGATATAGTGATGTATTAGATATAAAGATGTATTAGATAAAGAGATGCATTAGATATAGAGATGTATTAAATATAGTGATGTATTAAAGGGACATTAAACTCACTGTTTTTCTTTTATGATTTAGAAAGAGCATGCAATTTTAAACAACTTTCGAATTTACTTCTATTACCTATTTTGCTTCATTCTCTTGATATCCTTTGCTGAAAAGCATATCCTAGATAGGCTCAGAAGCTCCTGATTGGTGACTGCATATAGATGCCTTGTGTGATTGGCTCACCCATGTGCATTGCTATTTCGTAAATAAAGGATATCTAAAGATTGAAGCAAATTAGATAATAGAAGTAAATTGGAATGTTGTTTAAAATTGTATTGTCTATCTGAATAATAAAAGAAAAAGTTGGGTTAATGTCCCTTTAAATATAGTGATGTATTAGAAATAGTGATTTATTAGATATAGTGATGCATTAGATTTATTAGTGATGTATTATGTAGGTATAGACCAGGTTATAGAATTATTATTTATTATTATTCTTTAAAATAACCTCCAATTAAAATGTATATACAGAACAATTTAAATTAATATTTATTCCTAAATCCTTATATTAGTTAAATTTATATACACAATGAATTATATTTAAGTAGAGACTAGATTATGAATCAATTATTCATGCTTATTTCGTCACAATACTCTATACAACAGATCATAAAAGTTATACCTTTAAAATGAACTTTACTCACAATGAATCACATTACAATACCACAATAAAATACCAGAATATGGACCGTTAGCTTAACAGTGTTTAGTTGAGCAATATAACAAGATACTTCACACAAATCTTACTGGATCTCAATAGATTTAAGATAACTTTCAAACAAGTATAATTAAGCTACTTAGCCCACAAATGGTTCTATATAACTTCAATTAAATACACCAGAAATTGTATATATTATTATTGCAAACAGCCAATTTCTATGCCAATGTCTGACCTGAAATAACCTCTTATTATAATAAGGCAAATTCTAATATATATATATATATATATATATATATATATATATATATATATATATATATATATATATATCAATAACTGTAATTAATTTATGATATTAAAATACAAAATTCTTTCTAAACATTAATATTTAATACCAGTATACTTACTACCCTTGGTCTAATTAATATTAAATACAAGAATAAATTCGCCTTTTAAATCACAACTACGATATAACTATAGTTTATACCTTGATTTAAAACATTAAGAAAATATATAGAGCAGTCATATACATCACCAAATAAACCAACTGAGTGTTTCAGCTTTCTCAGATAAGTCCAGTTCACCTCATAAAATAAGCAAGGTATTTTGCAATATGGATAAGAAAAATAGGCCCAGTTTCGCTTATAGTGACTGTGTCCCAAAAGGCAGCAAGGTTATCGGTCAAAATTTTAGCAAGCAAAAAAATACCCTTTTTTTCTCCTATGCATGAGCTTTTATCAATTTATCAGCCCGCCTCTCTTTTGTAATCATTGGTGAATGTTTGGATACGCCCAATGGAAGCTTGTCCCTTCATTGGCCATCGGATCTGAAAATTCAATTGCCTTATCTGGTTTTGCATGTGTTCTAAAGTAAGTTCAGAAAATGGGGCTATAGCCTAAATGACCTCTTATTAAACAAACACCAAGGGTCAAATAACAATTAATAGAACTATAGTATGCGTGCCTGTGAGGTATGGTCTAATACAGTGTAATCCATATATCCTTCACTCCTCTCTTCACCAAAATTTCTAATACACAAGACCCGTCCGTTTCAGACAGAATAAACAGATAAGAAACAGTCTCACCAAAGTATTCCCAATGATATGCTGTGCGGCCACTTCAGGCGGGACCAGCCGGCTGTAGGGATTCCCCCAACGCTGCCTCAGCGTAGCCGCTTGGCAGGTACACTCACCACAATCTGACCGCACGCCATCTCGCTATACCACGAGGAAGGGAAGAGGAGGTGGCGTCATCGATGACGAGTGCTGTGTTTCCGTAGTCCAACGTCGATGCGGACCAATGGGAGAGGAGGTGTGTCAAACAACTGCTTGCAATTCACAGTCCGTAGAGCTGTACAAACATGACCTCAGGATGTAACTACAGCAGTGCAAAAAAATACGATCTGTCCAGCTGGTGTTAAAAGGATATGTAGGAAGAAGTTCGGACAGTTCATTAAAAACAACTTTCTTTTATTTCAATTTAGTTAAAAGTTCATGGAATAAGCATAGAATAAGCAGAGTAGGCATAACACCTAAACTGGCTTACACGTTTCGGCGTTTGCCGTAGTCATAGCCATAGGTGCTGGGTCTACTCCCCATCTTTTAAAACACACACTAAAATTTGATTGGTTCACAAAAAATCAATATACAACAAAGTACGCCTACTCTGCAATTAAATAACTGTGAACACATAACACACTATATCAATAATTAGAATATGAATTTAAAGATATATATACAAAAAAAACAATATATATATATATATATATATATATATAAAGATATGGCAATATATGGTGAACTAAAGTGAATATCGGAATACAAGAGTCAAATATAGTGAAAGTAATCATTCTCATAAATTACATATAAACTTATAGCTATCAATAAGTCATTCCCTAAAGCAATAGGTACATCACCCCTATCTGCAATTATTAATAAAGGGATGTACATTCATGGTGGATAGATGTACAAGGATTTAAAGATTTAAAGATTAAAGGAACGTTGGTGACAAATGAACTAAATACACTTTGTACATACATGGGTAAAATCGAGTACATACGTAGTGTTGGTGTATGTATCAAAAAGACACTGGAAGCTTTTAAAGAAAACTGCATTAGGCTTTACTTGTACAGATGCATCAGCAATATATGGAACATACCAAAAGACTTGTAAAACAATAGTCTGCACACACAGAGGAGGAAAAACACAATAGAGATTAAAGAACAACTTCCTTCCTGTATAAAAGAATGAACAAGATCACAGACATAAACAATCAGTAATCTAAACTGAACAGGGCCATCTGCAGCATTAATGTTGTTCATACATGTGGTATAGTACATGCTGTTGTATTTCCCAACACCCCTTCTCAATGGCATGTACATAATTACACTACATTCAGTTTCTTTTGAAGAAAACAATGCCGTTCCTTTGGCAACGGCTTTGTGAGTGCGTCTGCAGTCATCTCTTCCGATGGGCAGTATTGAATGTCAATAATACCTTGTTCTTGCATGTCCCTGAGTAAATGATATTTTACATCAATGTGCTTGGTTCGAGGATTCACTCTTTCTGATTGTGTCAACTTTATACACCCTTGGTTGTCTTCAAGAATTGGTATGGGTTTAGACACATCCAGTCCCATGTCTTGAAAAAGTTGACAAATCCAAATTGCTTCTTGACATGCATGTGCTGCTGCTATATATTCTGCTTCCGTTGAAGAGAGTGCAACAGTCGCTTGTTTTCGACTGGACCAACTTATTGTTCCTTCTCCATGCTGGAAGATGTAACCACTTGTAGATTTGCGGTCAGTGGTATCTCCGGCCCAATCAGCATCAACATATCCAATTAGTTTTGGGTTTGATGTTGCTGGCAGTCGCAGCTTCATCCGAATTGTTCCTTTTAGGTACTGTATCACCCTCTTTACTGCATTCCAGTCGCGTTGACATGGTGTTGCAACTTTTCTACAGAGTATACCTATTGCTGCGGCAATGTCTGGTCTTGTCACAGTGGCAATGTATAGCAATTTTCCAATTGCCCTGCGGTAATTGTCATTATTGGGTAACAAGTTTTCTATTCCGTTGTTTTTCAGGTAATCTGGTTCCATAGGTGTTTTCACCTCTTTTGCATCTTGCATGTGAAACTGCTCTAATATTTCTGTAATTTTCTGACTTTGGTTAAGAAGATAGCTTCCATCCTCTTCCCTTTCTATTTGGATTCCTAAATAATGAGTGATGTTCCCTAGTTCTTTAATCTCAAAGTTCTGTTTCAATATATGAACTATTTGGTCACAGTCCCCTTCTTGTTCAAAACAAGTTATGATGTCATCAACATAAATTAGGATGTATATCCATTTGTTTTCTTGATGCCTTGAATATAGACATGGATCTGCTTTGCTTCTTGAGAATCCTTGTTTCATAAGTACTTCATTCACTTTTTCATTCCACATTCTCACAGCTTGCTTTAGTCCATAGATGCTCTTTTGAAGTTTGCATACAAGGTTCTGCTCCCTCTCAAATCCAGGTGGCTGTTCCATGTAAAGATCCTCCTTGATGTCTCCATATAGGAAAGCAGTTTTGACGTCCAGGTGCCTCACTTGCATTCCTTTTCCGGCTGCAATGCTAAGGAGCGCTCTGATGGTGGAGTGATTATGATGAAACTGGAGCAAAAGTTTCATCATAATCTTCTCCAAATTTCTGTGAGTATCCCTTTGCAACTAATCTTGCCTTGTATCTGTGGATATTTCCTTCTGCATCGTATTTTACTTTAAAAGTCCATTTGCTTCCTATAGCTTTGCGACCAGGGGGGAGCTTAGTGAGTGTCCAGGTTTTATTTTCCTGAAGTGATTTTATTTCTTCTTCGGCTGCTTTTCTCCATTGGTTGGCTTCCCTTTTTGGCAATTTTTCTATATCTTCCCAGGATGTTGGTTCGAGTGTTTCATGTGTCTTAGCGATGTATGACAGCTTGCGGGGTGGTATACCTTTTGTCACCCGAGTCGATTTTCTGATTTCTGGTTGTTCAGTGGGTTCTATTGGTTTGTGAGTAGCTGTTTTTTTCTATTGTGAGCTCCACTTCTTGCTCTGTCTCCTGTATAGCTTCACTTTGGTCAGCATCTCTTGCTGATTCAGTGGAGAGGTTCTCTTTATGGCTTTCGAGGGACATTTTTTCTGATGTTTGACTTTCATCAAAATAAACACTGCGGCTTATTGTGATCTTGTTGGTCTTTGGATGAAGAATTCTATAGCCTTTACTTTGTTCACTGTAGCCCATAAGAATGCCTTCTATGGCTGTGTTCTCTAATTTGGAGCGTTTCTCACTTGGAACATGGGCATATGCTTTACATCCAAACACTCTAATATGCCCCATACTAGGTTTTGATCCATTCCACATTTCATATGGGGTGCTCTCAATAGTTTTTGATGGTAGTTCTGTAAGTATGTTGCATTCATTATTGCTTCACCCCAGTACTGGTTAGGTAAATTGGCGTCTGAAAGCATGCATCTTGCCATTTCTATGAGGGTGCGATTTTTCCTTTCTGCAACACCATTTTGCTCAGGAGTGTATGGTACAGTTGTTTGGTGTATAATGCCTTGTCTCTTCATGTATGACTCCACTTCCTTACTCATATATTCCCCTCCATTGTCGGTACGTAATGTTCCTGGTTTCCGTTGAAATTTATTGCTGAATGTAGCTATAAATTCTTGAAGTTTCTCTGATGTCTCACTTTTGTGCTTCATCAGATATGTTGTTGTGTACCTGGAATAATCGTCAATGAAAGTCAGTAAATATCTGTTCCCGCCGGGTGTGGGGGTTTTCATTGGTCCACACACGTCACTGTGTATGAGTTCCATGGGGTGAGTGGTTTTTCTTTGACTGGCTTGTGGAAGTGGGGTACGTGTGGCCTTTGCTTTGATACAACATGTGCACTTCATGAGCATGTCACAAGGCAAAATTATCATGTCTTCTGATAAACCTTCCTTTGCAAGTTCCTTTATGGCCTCTGGGTTTCGATGTCCTAATCGCCTGTGCCACAGGTGGATACATTTGTTGTGTGGATTATGAATGGCTGTTTTGGCTTGCTTCCTTTCAGTGATAAGTTTGTACAGGTGTTCGTTCAATCTTCCTTTTGCTAGGATTTGTTTCCTGTTTCGAATTGTGCATTCATTGCCTTGGAACTGAACTGTGAGTCCATTGTTAGCAAGAGTTTTCACTGATAGGAGGCTTCCTTCTAAACTTGGGACGTACAGAACATTCTTTACTAGAATACTTTGCTTATCTCCTGATGGTGTGATGCAAGTCAGGAACCCTTGACCATTACCTTCAGCTGTAATACTTTTCCCATTTGCTAGGAAGACTTTATCTTTAGTATTGATATCAATTTCTGTGAAGAATGTCTCATCACTTGTCATGTGACTAGTTGCCCCTGAGTCAATGCACCATCCGTGTGGTGTACTATTCTGAGTCACTTTAAAACTGCCGCTCCATGATGCAGCTGCAGTTTGCTTTGTGGCTGCCTTAGCTCTTTCTCTTGTAGGTGGTTCTAACCTTCGCTGTTCAGCTTTCCAGATTGAGCAGTTCTTTTTCAGGTGACCGACCTTTTTGCAGCGAAAACACACTCTGGTTTCTCTGTTTTGTTTTGTGCCTTCTTGCGCCTTCAGAGCTACCTCTGATCTCTCATTTTCTTCACTATGCATGTTTTCCTTTCTTCTATTATATTCATCAATTAGTTTTCCCTTAGCATATTCTAGTGTTAGTTCTTGTTCAGGTCTGGTTTCTAGAGCATTGATAAGGGCACTATATGACTCTGGAAGGCTGCATAGTAACAATGCTACTATATGATTGTCTTTAATTTCTTCTCCAATTGCACATAGCTGTTCCACAATCTCTAGCATAGCATTCACATGTTCACACATTTCCTGGCCTTTTTCCAGCCTCATCTTATATAGTTTGCGCAGCAAATATAGTTTACTATTTAAGTTTGAACGTTCATGCAGTTTTTGTAGTGCAGTCCACATACCTTTAGCTGTGTTTTCTTTTCTTATGTGAATGAGTTGATCATCCTCCACTAACAGGCTTATAACTGCTTTTGCTTGCCTGTTTTTCTTGTCCCATTCCCCTGGATTATCAGTGGGTCTGTTTGTATCCAGCACCTCCCATAAATCATCTTTGGATAACAGCATTTCAAGCTTAAACTTCCACAGCTGGAAGTTGGTATTGTTTAGCTTCGCTATTGCATAGTTCACATCTGAACCACTTGCCATCTTTCAGTAATTTGGATGCAGCTCTTGTTTCCTCACACAGTATTTGCTTGGATCATAGATGCAACACTTACCGACTTGTAGTTTTTTTTTTCAGTGTCTGGGCCCATAACCTGTTGGTGTATGTATCAAAAAGACACTGGAAGCTTTTAAAGAAAACTGCATTAGGCTTTACTTGTACAGATGCATCAGCAATATATGGAACATACCAAAAGACTTGTAAAACAATAGTCTGCACACACAGAGGAGGAAAAACACAATAGAGATTAAAGAACAACTTCCTTCCTGTATAAAAGAATGAACAAGATCACAGACATAAACAATCAGTAATCTAAACTGAACAGCGCCATCTACAGCATTAATGTTGTTCATACATGTGGTATAGTACATGCTGTTGTATTTCCCAACACGTAGCTCATGGAATGGATATAAAGTGAGGCAAATGTTTACAAGAAATAGTAGCAAAAAGAAAAAGAACAGCATTAGAAAAGTGGAAATATCAAACTCATCATATAGAAATAAAATTCAATGTATTTCACCTGTAAGAATTAAAGATACAGTAATACAAAATTCTCTGTATATCTTGTATAACACATATATGTGATTCCATTCCTAACACTATCAAAATCAAAAGCTTAGAAAAACAATAATAATTATTCCCAAACATAAAATCTAAGGAAAAGAATGGTTAATTAGAGAATGTTGAATTGCATTCTTGTCTAAGGAATATATCCTAAAAAGACCTTATGTAGCTTTACCAGTGCTTATAAACCAAATTACATTTCCCTAGATAATATAGGCACTAAAAAAGTAGAATATAGAAAAAGGTACCTGAGGAATACCTGCTAAAGTCGCTAATATGAAAATATATGCTAAACTAAGAGGTATTATCCATATAGGAAATAATTAGATAAGCCTGTATATACCTTCAATGTAAACCTAAATCCATATTAAATATTTATTATGTATGTGAATTAGGATATTGGGGACCACGGGAGATGTACTGGTCCCAAGATTTAGGACAACCAAGCACGCATAAATCAAAATAATGATAGTAAGATGAAATACCATACCTAAACATAGGTTGTCATTCCCAAAAGTTAATAAGATCATACTTAGAATTCAAACCCTTGGGAATTCGCGTTCCCAACCTAAAGATCCAGTACATCTCCCGTTTCGCCAATATCCGTTCAAGATCTCCACCTCTCTTAGGTGGTTTTACTTTTTCTATAACACACCACCTTAATGAGTCTATCTTTCTGTCATGTTTAGTGGCAAAATGCTGCACTAATGGTGTGGCAGCCTTGCCTAATGTGAGTGTAGACAGGTGCTCCCTGATCCTAGAGTTGACATCTCTCCCTGTGAGTCCTACATATTGAATATGACATAGGGTACACTCTAACAGATATACTACACACTCCGACGTGCAGTTTAAACATGATTGAATATCAAATGTTTCTCCAGTCACACAGGACTTGATGTTAGTAGTAATTTGAACAAACTCGCAGGGCCTACACTTCCTATGTCCACATCTGAACATACCCAGATGTTTTAGCCATGAGCTGGTGGAACTCCCTATTTGCTTGAGTTGAGTAGGTGCTAACCTAGACATGTGGTCTAACAGTCAATTTGTTTGGCTGTCATACCAGTTTTAGTCCACTAGGGGGCAGCAGATAACCAGAAATGCAGTCTCACCATCAATACTGCTGCAGTTTAAATATCTCACTTTAAAATGTTTATTCAATATACTATAATTTCCAGTATCAGCAAACAATGTGTCTGATGTGTATGGGATTATGTTATACCATTTTTTATCTGAGTATTTCAAGACTAAATATAATATATTTATTATAATATTTTAGAAGATGCCTTAAAGGTTACATTTGATTATTATCCCATATTAATAAGAATACAGCACGTTTTACATTCAGTACATCTCTTTCTGAGTGTATAAAAACGTATGATATATTTTACAGCACCAATTACATATGCACTTGTCAGATGCCTGAAAAATAAAAAAGAATATTATTAATTTTGAAATAAATTGGACATTTTAAATTGACTATATGGTTACTTATTAAATTCGGAAAATACTTATCTAATATGCTACTGTTAGGCATTTCTTCTCATATCCACAAATACACATTTATACAATTTACTTGGACAGTCTGAGTATCAAGGAAACATTTGAAAATTACACAATTAATTTTATATGAAGTTCTATTTTCCCCTTTTAAAATCAAGATTTGCATTCTTATATGCTTTCTGCACTCACAGGGTTAAACATGTTTTAAAAGACTTTCTTCACTATTTCACGGTGACGTCACATCTGAAATCCATGGGTTTGAACTCACTATGGGGTACTTAAAGGGACAGTTTACTCAAAAATTTTCTCCCCTTTAATTTGTTCCCAATGATCCACTTTACCTGCTGGAGTGTATTAAATTGTTTACAAGTAGCTCCTTTACCCTTATATTGGCATTTGAAATTGTTAATTTAGCATGTGGTATCCCCACCTATTCTGAAAGTTTGTGGCCGCGCGTACCAGCTATAGATAAGCTTTGTAAACACAGCCAGCAGAATAAATTACACTCCCAGTGTGATAAAGCAGAGATAAGGTAATACAATGTTGATTTTCCATTGTTCTCTCAAAGTATTGGTGATTGTTTTAAGGACAGATATAAGATAAAGAAGCAGGTATATGAACACAATGTGATACAGTAATGAGATCTGATTATACCTACAAGCTCAACCTATTTTATTAGGCTGTGGCTTCAAAACACAAAATCAGAGCTTTAATATACAGAAATAAACCTTAAAAAGCTAATTTTCATACATTTTTTACTCTGCAGTTGGTATAAAAAGCAATTGTAAACACATTAAGGGAAAAACTATTTTACAGTATACTGTCCCTTTAACACTTAGATGATAAGGGCTATCTCCTTTGAGTATGTTTGTATATTTAATTATCAGTTCAGACTGAGCGACTGTTCCTTCAGATAGGAAAACTCTTTATAATGGCCTCCTTTGAAGTAAATAATTGGGATATCCTGGCTTGTAATGTGTATCTATTTACAGCAGGGGGGGTTGTGTTACCCAGCCCAGACCATCTGACAGAATGCAATTTATAGTAATAAAACTTATGCAAACTGTTTCATATATAATGAACTCTTTGGTCTTATCATGTATAAATTATATATATATATAGGTTAACTACAAGTTTTATACTGTCATAAAGTTTTTTTTATTCAGTTATCTATTTGAATTCTATATGAATTTTTAACATGCCACATATCAAATGTTATGTTATATGCTTAACTTTGTTATTTCTTACATCTATATTGTGTACTTACGAGAGGCACATTTCAAGTGTCATCTGTGTACTTTGATCGCTATAGCGATTAGATGATTTGGCATTATTATGCCTTTTCGCTAGGTGTTCTCTATTTATTGACCGCACTTACATTGTTATTTTGTACCCACGCAATATACACATAAAGTTGTATTTGTTTACAAGGATCTCTATAGTGACAAAGAGGTCCGCCCATATTACGTAATCACGCTCAGTGTCCGTAAAAGACACGCTTGTATCGTAGCAAACACATACCTCTGATGAAGAAGGCAGACGAAAGTCACATATGCCTTTGAAACGCATAAGGTTATTCCTGCTGCTACTGATTGATCTCATCACAGCTGCTGTTACTTGCCCAAACTTGTTTTTATGCCGTTTATTTACCTCATAATATTGAGGTTCTACTTGCGAGTAGTTGAAATTATTGGGTTTCTCACAGCGCCTCTCCTATATCCTACTGGCTCTCCAGAAAAAGTAAGACACCTAGTTTGTCTTCAGATTCTAAGAAATGGTATAGGTATGGTCTAGGGAGCGCCTCACAATGGGCAGGGATATTAGAATAACACTAAACTAATATGTATGGTATAATACAAATTTAATAAAACATGTTAAAAGATTACACTGTGTTAAAATCACTCAACACAACAATATATCAATTCTAATAAATTAAAATCACAAAAATACACAGAAATGTTCATGGATCCATGATTACAATACAGAATTAAAATACAAATAAAATAAAACCATGTAACCGTAGTAGCAAAACGTGCAGTCCTAAATGGTTAAAATAGTCTGCTAAATGAATTGCTCCTAATTGATTAATACGGCTGGCAGTCCCAAAAATGGCAATCTAGAATGCTGGTCTGACAATATAGGTGAAAAAATAGATGAAAAACTTATATTAAACAATATATTGTGTCTCCAAATATGGTGGAAAGAAAATAAGGTTCCAGGATGTGAGTTAATGTTCCAAGTCCCTTATGGGTGATCCAACCTTTGATAGGTATATCCTATAGGTAGTAAATGTGAAGGTGTCCAAGAAGGGGATGAAAAAGTGTGTGCTTTAAAAATGCAACAAAAAATTCAACAAAAAATTGGTGTCCTTGAGGTGTAGCAAAATATATAAAAAAGTGTGGAAAAAATTGGTGAAAAAATTAGTGGAAAAAATTATTTAACAGTAATTTAATCCTTAAATCACAGAAAAGTAAATAATAATGAAGTGTTTGTTCAGATATCCTAAATCCAAAAAATATATAAATATAAAAAGGATTCCCGGTGTACCTGTGGAATACAAAAAACAAATAGTGCAATAACGCTAAATTAGTCCTATAGTAAATGAAATGAGGCTTACCATAAATAGCCAACGCGTTTCGGCCCTTCTTTGGGCCTTTCTCAAGACTGTATTGACTGTACCAATTTTTTCCACATTTTTTCCACACTTTTTTTTCCCACACTTTTTTTTCCCACACTTTTTTTTATATATTTTGCTACACCTCAAGGACACCAATTTTTTGTTGAATTTTTTGTTGCATTTTTAAAGCACACACTTTTTCATCCCCTTCTTGGACACCTTCACATTTACTACCTATAGGATATACCTATCAAAGGTTGTATCACCCATAAGGGACTTGGAACATTAACTCACATCCTGGAACCTAATTTTCTTTCCACCATATTTGGAGACACAATATATTCTTTAATATAAGTTTTTCATCTATTTTTTCACCTATATTGTCAGACCGGCATTCTAGATTGCCATTTTTGGGACTGCCAGCCGTATTAATCAATTAGGAGCAATTCATTTAGCAGACTATTTTAACCATTTAGGACTGCACGTTTTGCTACTACGGTTACATGGTTTTATTTTATTTGTATTTTAATTCTGTATTGTAATCATGGATCCATGAACATTTCTGTGTATTTTTGTGATTTTAATTTATGAGAATTGATATATTGTTGTGTTGAGTGATTTTAACACAGTGTAATCTTTTAACATGTTTTATTAAATTTGTATTATACCATACATATTAGTTTAGTGTTATTCTAATATCCCTGCCCATTGTGAGGCGCTCCCTAGACCATACCTATACCATTTCTACTTGTGAGTAGGTTTGATCTACTGGTGTTTTTATGCTATCTAATAAAAAAGGTTAATGCACTATTAGTGTTTTCTTTTGCATTTTATGAAACCCAATCAAAGTTCTACTTCACTCCAAGGAAAGGGGATTTGAAAGTTTTTTACCTGTGGATATTCCAAGATTTAAAGGTGTTTCCTCACTCTACACAAGGGGCTTCTCCAGACAGCGTGAATTGACAGTGATTACGTTTTTACTTACCTCATACGGATTGAGGTTAGCTCAAGTAAGTGCACACCCATAGGGGAATTGGAAGAAATAGAATATCCGGATTTACCTGAACCCCTGTTTTCTGCCTCTACCTTTACCTATGTGTTTAAGGACTTCCTTTGAGTTTTAAACTCTATATATATTGTTTATGCATTTTTATTTATGTCGTGTTTTATGTATTAATTCCTTCACTATTTATACATTTTTATGAAAAAAAAATTTGTATGTATTTATATGCCAGGCAGCGCTAACCTTTTATTCTATTCTTGATTTTTTATTTAGAGGGGTGAAATAGAGAACCACCCTTCTATTTAGGTCAGCTGCAGCCACTTGCATACACAGAACTAATATTCTGTTACTTATATTATTTGGGGCTTATTTATTTATCCCCCTTATCTGGAGCGCTAGTGTACCCAGAGCTTCCTAGAATATCTTTTCTTGGATTCTACTTGTATATATTGTTTTTATCTCTCTTCTGGGTATAGCAGCACTAGATTATTTGTTCTACATTTGTATGCAATATAGTGTGATAATATACTTACTGTCTAGCATAGAATAGACCTATTTTCCACATTTTAGCAATTTATATTTATTTATAAGTTTTTTATTTATAGAATATGGCTACCTCACAAGAATTGGAATATGGGGGTATTTTGATGCCAAAAATAAGATAAAAAAACTGTTTATTAGTACTGAGTCCCAAACACTAATGGATAATCTAGGGATCACTAATCCTAAACATCTTTTTGAAAAACTGGATAAATTAACTAGGAAACAGTTACTGAATTGGTACGATTGTACTAATCTGGAAAGATATGTGAAGTACCAGATAGTGCCTAAAGGGTTAAGATTGGAAAAAAGTTCAATTATGGACCAATCAGAAGTAGAGCTACTCACAGAATGGGACTCAGCCCTAGAGGAGGCATCTTTTAAAATGATTAATATTTGAATTAGATACAGACAAAAGAAATTGGATAATTTAACTACAGAGATTGATGACATTAGAGCAAGACTCAATGTCTTCAAAGGGGATGTTTATTATAGAGAATTAGATGACTAATAAAACTAGAATCGCAACTTTTGAAGCAAAAGTAGAAAATAACAAAATTAAAAAATTTATGAGAGACTATAATGAAAAATTCAATACAGAAAATGAAAATGAAGAAAGGGATAAAAATAAGGAAGATGACACTGAAAAAGAAGTCTTATACCCTGAGGTTTGGGATGACCAACTAAATACCCCCAGAGATAGGAGAAATAGTATGGAATGGCTAGATCTATATTCCCCGAATTTTGATAGTGAGGGAAGGATTAGAAGTAATATGAATAGGAACCATGAGAGTCAAAGTAAAAACTCTGGCCCAAAAACAATGGGAAATAGACATCAAGGTCGAAAGAAAGAAGAATATAGGGGTACAAATACCACTGCATACTATCAGAATCCTAAACATAACAAAAATGGCAAAATGGATAATGAATATTATATGAGGAGGAATTCCAATAAAGACACAGATGCACATAGAAGGGAGGGCTATTATCAACACAATAGAGTAAATAAAAACCCACAGTATAGAGATACTGTGGCAGCAACCACACCATATCGATCCAATCCAAATTCCTATAAGAATGATAGGGGGACAAAAAATAAAACAAAAGTTAATCACCCTAATAGTCAGGATTTTTTAGGGAATCGCACAAAAATAAATGCACCAAACTTAAGACAAAACAAGGATATTACGCCTCAGTGGAGAAAACAAAATCCAAAAAAAGACAAATAGAAAGAAGTATAGAGGATGCAGAGGAGGAAAACAGATTCGAAACAAACATAATAAAAAAACAAAAAACATGGAAATTGGATTCAATAGACAATAGTGTGAAAATATTCAATCTTTCAAACAAAACCTTCAGTGAAAATGTAATGGAGATTCTAAAAAAGGGACTCTCCTTTGCACCAACTAAGGGCCCTAATGCCTTCACTTTGTTTATTGATTTACATAAGTTTGTTCGTAAACTCACTCTGAGTAGACATTTTGAGAAAATAAAAACTGAACAACAAGGTTCAATACAAAATAGTGGTAATGCCATACTCACAGAAGTGGATATGGAGACAGTTACACTTCTGGCGAATCTAAATGATTCAGTTACGGATGATTTGGTAAATATGGAAGAACAACATGATGAAATGTTAAAAATAAATAAAAACACAGGTTTGCGACCTACATCATCGTTCTATCCAATACATTCCAAGGGTAACTGTATCCCTGTGTTTGAGAGTCTAGTCACTTAGGATTTATATGAGTATTGTAAAAATTATAAAATTAAGAAAGACAATACAAGTATAATAGAAAAAGCTGAGATAAAAAAACTCAAAGAGGACATGGATATTGTCATTAGGGAGGCGGATAAGGGTGGGGGAGTTGTAATCCAGAACAGGGGGGATTACATTAATGAAGCAAAAAGGCTTCTTAAAGATACAACTACCTATAGAAAACTCCCTTGTAACCCTACCACCATTTTTGTCAAAAAATATAATGACCTATTGGATACCGCTAAATTTGATGGGGTATTAAATGAGGATGAATTTAAATTTTTGACTAATAATGATCCTGTGGTAGCAGTTTTCTACCACCTCCCTAAAATTCATAAGAGTAATATCAACCCCCCAGGTAGACCCATAGTTACGGGTATCAATTCTTTGACATCTTCATTATCTGGATATGTGGATCATTTTTTACAGCCTTTAGTACCAACAATGAAATCATACATTAAAGATACCCCTGATACTATTAACAAACTTACTCTAATAGAATGGAAAGAAGATTACATATCGATTGCGGTTGACGTAACGGCTTTATAAACTAACATCCCGCACGATTTGGGTATACAATCTATTGAGTACTGGCTAAAAATACTTACCAATCTTCCAGAAAAAAATCAAATGTTCATCTTTGAATCAATAAGGTTTATTCTAGAACAGAATTATTTCCTCTTTGATGATGACTACTATATACAGGTTAGCGGTACAGCTATGGGGACTAAATTTGACCCTAGCTACACTAACCTGTATATGGGCCTATGGGAGGAGAAATGTATTTGGAACAACAACCCCTTTAGGGACCATATAGTGACCTGGTCCCGTTCCATAGACGATATTATATTCGTCTGGAAAGGAGGTGCTGACACCCTCACAGAATTTTTAAGTTTCATAAAAATCAATGATGTGAATCTTAAATTTACAGAAAAATTCAGTGAATCCGAAATTGAATTCTTGGACCTGGTCTTATTCCATGAAGGAGGAAAAGTGGAAACGAAATTACACAGGAAGGAAACTGATAGTAATGGTTTCAGTCATGCCACTAGTAACCATTACCCAAGTTGGATTAAGAATATCCCATATGGACAATTCTTAAGAATTAAAAGGAATTGTTCGCCTAAAGTAGATTTTGAAAAAGAAGCAGTTCTTCTGAAAAAGAATTTTTTAGAGAAAGGCTATAAAGAAAGAAATATTGAAGCAGCCTATAATAAAGTAAAAAACATAACTGATATTAATCTTACAAAAGAAACAAACAGAAAGAACACTCTAAATAGGTCCAATAAAGAAATAAAACGTATGAATTTTATCACTACATTCAACGAAGGGTCAACAGGTATTAAACACATTGTCCAAAAGCATTGGCACATCCTTCATAAAGATAAAATCTTAAAAGGAGTGCTAGAAAAAAAGCCAGGTTTTATTTTTAGAAAAAATCAGAACCTTAAAAATATCTTAGCACCCAGCCAGTTAAAGAAAGTTCAACCTAAGAAAACATGGCTAAATGGTGGAGCTAAGGGAGTCTATAAATGCAATAGACTAAACTGCTGTGCTTGTGAACACGCATATAATGGAAGTAGACCAACCAAACAGGTTATCTCCACATCCAATGGTAAACAATGTGATATACAGTCTCTATGTAATTGTAAAACGGAGTATGTAGTGTACTTAATTCAATGTAGTTGTGACCTCCAGTATATAGGCCGCACTACACGTCCGTTTAAGAAAAGAATATATAAACATATAACCAATATTAAAGCTGGACTTAAATCCCATAACTTATCCGAACACTATAGGGTGGTTCATGATCAGGATCCTAAATGCCTGAGGGGCACTATTTTAGAACTTGTAAAGGTGTCTGAGAGAGGAGGAGACAGAGAACGCCTCCTCAGACAAAGGGAGACATATTGGATCCATCGATTTAATACCATGGTTCCATATGGTCTCAATAAGGATATCGATATTGCTGCTTTCTTATAATAAAAAAATATATATAATTAAAAACCTTCAACATAGACCCTCTTTATATATTTGGACTAGTATACTTCTATCATTTATATATATTCTTATCTTGTTCTTAATTAAATTCATTTAGTGTCAGATTGGTATTTTATCCTCCTGTGCATTAGGATTCCATCTTATTAAATAGAAAAGGGGAAAAAAATTTTTTTCTTTTTTTATCAAATATCTTAAGGTTTTTTATTAAACTTTATATTTGCACTATCTTATGTAATTTTAGATTTTACAATGATTATTTTATTTATCTTCATGAAATATATATATTTTAGTAGACATTTTTAACGTTTAAATTATGTTATGAGAAACTAATGTTTTTATGTATATTTTAAACATTTTTTGTTTGATTAGGTTAACTACAAGTTTTATACTGTCATCAAGTTTTTTTTATTCAGTTATCTATTTGAATTCTATATGATTTTTTAACATGCCACATATCAAATGTTATGTTATATGCTTAACTTTGTTATTTCTTACATCTATATTGTGTACTTACGAGAGGCACATTTCAAGTGTCATCTGTGTACTTTGATCGCTATAGCGATTAGATGATTTGGCATTATTATGCATTTTTGCTAGGTGTTCTCTATTTATTGACCGCACTTACATTGTTATTTTGTACCCACGCAATATACACATAAAGTTGTATTTGTTTACAAGGATCTCTATAGTGACAAAGAGGTCCGCCCATATTACGTAATCTCGCTCAGTGTCCGTAAAAGACACGCTTGTATCGTAGCAAACACATACCTCTGATGAAGAAGGCAGACGAAAGTCACATATGCCTTTGAAACGCGTAAGGTTATTCCTGCTGCTACTGATTGATCTCATCACAGCTGCTGTTACTTGCCCAAACTTGTTTTTATGCCGTTTATTTACCTCATAATATTGAGGTTCTACTTGTGAGTAGGTTTGATCTACTGGTGTTTTTATGCTATCTAATAAAAAGGTTAATGCACTATTAGTGTTTTCTTTTGCATTTTATGAAACCCAATCAAAGTTCTACCTCACCCCAAGGAAAGGGGATTTGAAAGTTTTTTACCTGTGAATATTCCAAGATTTAAAGGTGTTTCCTCACTCTACACAAGGGGCTTCTCCAGACAGTGTGAATTGACAGTGATTACATTTTTACTTACCTCATACAGATTGAGGTTTGCTCAAGTAAGTGCACACCCATAGGGGAATTGGAAGAAATAGAATATCCGGATTTACCTGAACCCCTGTTTTCTGCCTCTACCTTTACCTATGTGTTTAAGGACTTCCTTTGAGTTTTAAACTCTATGGGGGGTAGTTATCAAGCCGTCAACCTCAAATACGCTGGAATTCCGCAGCGTATTTGTGGCGAGGCTGATTCGCCTTAGTTATCAAAGGCTAGAGACCAGCAAAAGTAGAATTTAGTGACGTAAGCTTCGATCCGCCGGACTCAGTCCCACACAGATTGATTCTTACGTCACTCCAGATGTTCCGCATCAGCCAATCAGATTGAGCTCGCATTCTATTGGCTGATCGGAACAGCCAATAGAATGCGAGCTCAATCTGATTGGCTGATTCAATCAGCCAATCAGATTTTTCCTACCTTAATTCCGATTGGCTGATAGAATCCTATCAGCCAATCGGAATTGAAGGGACGCCATCTTGGATGACGTCCCTTAAAGGAGCCTTCATTCGTCGTTAGTCCGTCGGGGAAGAAGGATGTTCCGCGTCGGCGGGATGAAGATGGATCCTGAAGAAAGAAGATTGAAGACCCCGCTTGGAAGATGACATCGCCCGGATGGAAGACTTCTTCAGCGCCGCTTGGAGGATCACTTCATCGGATGGAAGACTTCTTCAGCGCCGCTTGGAGGATCACTTCATCGGATGGAAGACTTCTTCAGCGCCCCTTGGAGGATCACTTCTGCCGCTCCGGATCTCCTCTTCAGTTCCATCGGTGGCTCAGCTGAGTGAAGACGACTCAAGGTAGGATGATCTTCAGGGGGGTAGTGTTAGGTTTATTTAAGGGGGGTTTGGGTTAGATTAGGGGTATTTCAAGGTGTTGTGTTCGACTAGTACAGTGTGATAATAGTGTCCATATGACTCTTGTGAACAACCCCTCATTAGAGGCCCCAACAAGTGCGGAAATCACAGAGTTTACAGGTAAAAAAGAACCATTCCTATAATATACACTTCAGACTTATGATGTGCATAAACAGCGTGCTTACCACTCCGGTGTCAATCGATAGCTGTATATTTCAGACAGTTCAGCTTGGTAGCGGATACAAATGACTCAGATGTACTTTTTAGTAAACCGTCTGCCCTCCGGCATGAACGCTGTGTATACTTCACTGTTAATTTCAACAGGTGAGTACCTGTGACGTATGCTGTCCTATGTTAGAACTGTTAGAGCTCTCCTGAACTCGTATTAAATATCAACAAATATGAAACAAAGTTTCACAGTTCAATCAATAGGATTTTAGAGAGAGAGAGAGAGATGATATGTAAAATTTAAAATATCATTTTATTGAATTCGTTAAAACAGACCTGGCACAGCACATAGAAATCCCCACTGCTGACGCGTTTCCTGCCTCACGGGCAGTTCATCAGAGCATACAGAGATCACCTGAAGCTGCTGTTTTACACACACAGGTACACCAAGAGAGACCAATCACATAGAAGCTAGGTGAGTGCAGAAGACACCCACCCTTTAACTCCTTCCATTCCATTAACATATTGTACATTATTTGAATATGACTGAACCAATTGGGTTCCTAAGAAATAACAGCACACAAAAAATACAAAATAAAGAACAAAGTTGATTCAAAATAAAAAAATCGAATGTTTAGAATAAGCTCTGATTTGGGAACATTTTAAATCGTAACAATTTATCTATAGTTGTTACGCCTATAATCTGATGTTTCAAAATTGCTAAAGTTTAATAATAATGATAGAAATAAAAATAAAAGTGAGTTAACCCATTACTGTTAAAGTATATAAGATAAATGCAAAATGTTAACTAAGGGTCATCACGAGGACTGTGTCAGTCAAAAAATGAACAAAGAAAAAATTAGATAAATAACTTTAAGCAAATGATTAAGCCAACTATTCAATGTTTGATTACAAATTCCTGAAAAGGCACATACCAAGGTAGCATTAATTTTGAATTAGAAAGACACTAAATTCTGAAATTGCATAAATTGTAAAAAGTATGTAAAAGATATCTTTACAAGGGGTCAGACTGGACAAAATAACACCTTATCTTTCGACAGTCTATAATCTATAAATGTAAATCAGCTCCTATCTATGAAAAGTTTGACATCGCTAATTTTATTTATTCCCAATGGATGACCTGTTTTTAAGGTGTGAATCCAAAAGATTTCTCTTTTTGATAAGGCCTGATATCTATCTCCTCCTCTAGCTCCCAGTGTGACTTGCTCAATCCCCTGAAAAAGAAAGTGAGCAAGTCCATTGGTATGTGTGAAAAAATGTTTTGCAACTGGAGTCTTTGGAACCTCTGCTTCCAATGACAGAAGATGCTCTCTTATACGATCTTTGAGATTCCTTGAAGTAAGGCCAACGTATTGAAAATTGCAAAATGAGCAAGTTATGAGATAAATTACATACACAGTATTACAATTAATCGATTTTCTTATTTTATAGGAAATCCCAGTCTGCATAGATATTAAACTATTACCTACAAGTGCATAGTCACAGCACTTGCATGGTTTAGTACCGCATTTGTGAAAGCCGATATTAGTTGGTAACCAATTATTTTTTGTATTCTCCCTGGTTTTGATTTTAGAAGAGAAATTCTTTCTTATTTTGTCACCTATAGTATCAGATCTGCTAGCAACAAAGTTACAATTACCAGATATCAATCTGAGATCAACATCTCTCTCCAGCAATGGTAATCTTGTTTTGATTATGTTGCAGATATCTCCAAACTGTCTACTATATTTGGTGACAAAATGGAAGACTTCTTCAGCGCCCCTTGGAGGATCACTTCTGCCGCTCCGGATCTCCTCTTCAGTTCCATCGGTGGCTCGGCTGAGTGAAGACGACTCAAGGTAGGATGATCTTCAGGGGGGTAGTGTTAGGTTTATTTAAGGGGGGTTTGGGTTAGATTAGGGGTATGTGGGTGGTGGGTTTTAACGTTGGGGGGGTTGTATTTTTCTTTTACAGGCAAAAGAGCTGAATTCTTTGGGGCATGCCCCGTAAAAGGCCCTTTTAAGGGCTGGTAAGGTAAAAGAGCTTTGAACTTTTTTAATTTAGAATAGGGTAGGGCATTTTTTTTATTTTGGGGGGCTTTGTTATTTTATTAGGGGGCTTAGATTAGGTGTAATTAGCTTAAAATTGTTGTAATATGTTTGAAATGTTTGTAACTTATATTTTTTATTTTTTGTAACTTAGCTTTTTTATTTTTTGTACTTTAGTTAGTTTATGTAATTGTATTTAATTGTAGTTATTTGTAGCTAATTTATTTAATTAATTTAATGATAGTGTAGTGTTAGGTTTAATTGTAAGTTAGGTTAGGATTTATTTTACAGGTAATTTTGTATTTATTTTAGCTAGGTAGTTATTAAATAGTTAATAACTATTTAATAACTATTCTAACTAGTTAAAATAAATACAAAGTTACCTGTAAAATAAACATAAATCCTAAAATAGCTACAATGTAATTATTAATTATATTGTAGCTATCTTAGGGTTTATTTTACAGGTAAGTATTTAGTTTAAATAGGAATAATTTATTAAAGTATAGTGTAGTGTTAGGTGTAATTGTAACTTAGGTTAGGATTTATTTTACAGGTAAATTTCTCTTTATTTTAGCTAGGTAAGCTATTAAAGCTAATTTATTTAATTAATTTAATGATAGTGTAGTGTTAGGTTTAATTGTAAGTTAGGTTAGGATTTATTTTACAGGTAATTTTGTATTTATTTTAGCTAGGTAGTTATTAAATAGTTAATAACTATTTAATAGCTATTGTACCTAGTTAAAATAAATTGAAAGATGCCTGTAAAATAAAAATAAATCCTAAGATAGCTACAATATAATTATTATTTATATTGTAGCTATATTAGGGTTTATTTTATAGGTAAGTATTTAGTTTTAAATAGGATTAATTTATTTAATAAGAGAAATATTATTTAGATTTATTTAATTAATATTTAAGTTAGGGGGCTGTTAGGTTTAGTGTTAGAATTAGGTTTAGGAGTTAATAAATGTATTACAGTGGCGGCGGTGTAGGGGGGTGCAAGATAGGGGTTAATACATTTATTATAGGTGGCGACGGTGTAGGGGGGGCAGGATAGGGGTTAATAAGTTTAATATAGGTTGCGGCGGGGTCCGGGAGCGGCGGTTTAGGGGTTAAACTATTTATTTAGTTGCGGCGTGGTCCGGGATCAGCAGGATAGGGGTTAATAACTTTATTATAGAGGGCGGCAGTATAGAGGGGGCAGGATAGGGGTTACTAGGTATAATGTAGGTGGCAGCGGTATATGGGACCGGCGGTTTAGGGGTTAATACATTTATAAGAGTTGCGGCGGGGTCTAGGAGTGGCGGTTTAGGGGTTAGTAACTTTATTGAGTTGCGGGAGGCTCCGGGGGCGCCGGTATAGGGGGTAGAACAGTGTAGTTTACTGTGAGTGCTTAGTGACAGGCTAGCAATAAAGCTGTCAAAAAGCCGAAGAGCAGCGAGATCGGATGAGTGATAACTATCACAGTCCGCTGCTCATCGCCCCGTACTTGGTGCACAGCTTTTTGACAGATTTATTGATAACTTAGGCGAAATTTTGCAGGTCCGCAGCGGCGATGGTAGGCGAGCTTAGGCGGGCGTATTGAACCGGCGAAGGCAGGTAAATTAGATACGTTGATAACTACCCCCCTATATATATTGTTTATGCATTTTTATTTATGTGGTGTTTTATATATTAATTCCTTCACTATTTATACATTTTTATGAAATTTTTTTTGTATGTATTTATATGCCAGGCAGCGCTAACCTTTTATTCTATTCTTGATTTTTTATTTAGAGGGGTGAAATAGAGAACCACCCTTCGATTTAGGTCAGCTGCAGCCACTTGCATACACAGAACTAATATTCTGTTACTTATATTATTTGGGGCTTATTTATTTATCCCCCTTATCTGGAGCGCTAGTGTACCCAGAGCTTCCTAGAATATCTTTTCTTGGATTCTACTTGTATATAATATATATATATATATATATATATATATATATATATATATATATATATATATATATATATATATATATATATATAAAATCTAATAACACTGACCGATATCCTGACAATTAGATATAGTGATGTATAAGATATAGTGATGTATTAAATATAGTGATGCATTAAATATAGTGATATATTAGATATAGTGATGTATTAAATATAATTATGTATTAGATATTATGATGCATTAGATATAGAGATGCATTAAATATAGTGATGTAATAGATATAGAGATGCTCTAAATATAGAGATGTATTAGATATAGTGATGTATTAGATATAGTGATGTATTAGATATAGAGATGCATTAGATATAGTGATGTATTAAATATGATGATGTATTAGATATAGAGATGCATTAAATATAGAGATGTATTAGATATAGTGATATATTAGATATAGTGATGTAATAGATATAGAGATGCTCTAAATATAGAGATGTATTAGATATAGTGATGTATTAGATATAGTGATGCATTAGATATAGTGATGTATTAGATATAGAGATGCATTACATATAGTGATGTATTAGATATAGAGATGCATTAGATATAGTGATGTATTAAATATAGTGATGTATTAGATATAATGATGTATTAGATAGTGATGTATTAGATATAGAGATGCATTCAAAGCAAAGATTAGCCTGAGAATATTATGCAGGTGTATTTTTAAAAATATATTAGTTCTTTAAATACTAAAAAAACATAAGTGTTAAGTTTTAATGTCCACAAAAAAGCGAGTGCTGCCATGTTGTAACCTTGGTTTTCTTATATTTTGTGGCCAATCAGCTATAAATTGGTCACTAGAATGTGCAACCAATGACTGTATTGAACATAGCAATAAAAAACCTGCAGTGTCCACCTCTCCCTTTCCCTTTGTGTACGAGAAAACCTCACTGCATTTGAATCTTATCTATCTAAGGCCTAGATTTAGAGTTGGGCGGTAGCCGTGAAAACCAGCGTTAGAGGCTCCTAACGCTGGTTTTTACCGCCCGCTGGTATTTGGAGTCAATCAGGAAAGGGTCTAACGCTCACTTTCCAGCCGCGACTTTTCCATACCGCAGATCCCCCTACGCCATTTGCGTATCCTATCTTTTCAATGGGATCTTTCTAACGCCGGTATTTAGAGTTGTGGCTGAAGTGTGCGTTAGAAATCTAACGACAAAACTCCAGCCACAGAAAAAAGTCAGTAGTTAAGAGCTTTCTGGGCTAACGCCGGTTCATAAAGCTCTTAACTACTGTGCTCTAAAGTACACTAACACCCATAAACTACCTATGTACCCCTAAACCGAGGTCCCCCCACATCGCCGCCACTCTATTAAAAATTTTTAACCCCTAATCTGCCGACCCCTATATTATATTTATTAACCCCTAATCTGCCCCCCTCAACGTCGCCTCCACCTACCTACACTTATTAACCCCTAATCTGCCGAGCGGACCGCACCGCTACTATAATAAAGTTATTAACCCCTAATCCGCCTCACTCCCGCCTCAATAACCCTATAATAAATAGTATTAACCCCTAATCTGCCCTCCCTAACATCGCCGACACCTAACTTCAAGTATTAACCCCTAATCTGCCGATCGGAGCTCACCGCTACTCTAATAAATTTTTTAACCCCTAAAGCTAAGTCTAACCCTAACCCTAACACCCCCCTAAGTTAAATATAATTTTATTCTAACGAAATAAATTAACTCTTATTAAATAAATTATTCCTATTTAAATCTAAATACTTACCTGTAAAATAAACCCTAATATAGCTACAATATAAATAATAATTATATTGTAGCTATTTTAGGATTAATATTTATTTTACAGGCAACTTTGTATTTATTTTAACCAGGTACAATAGCTATTAAATAGTTAAGAACTATTTAATAGCTAAAATAGTTAAAATAATAACAAAATTACCTGTAAAATAAATCCTACCCTAAGTTACAATTAAACCTAACACTACACTATCATTAAATTAATTAAATAAAATACCTACAATTACCTACAATTAAACCTAACACTACACTATCAATAAATTAATTAAATACAATACCTACAAATAACTACAATTAAATAAACTAACTAAAGTACAAAAAATAAAAAAGAACTAAGTTACAAAAAATAAAAAAATATTTACAAACATTAGAAAAATATTACAACAATTTTAAACTAATTACACCTACTCTAAGCCCCCTAATAAAATAACAAAGCCCCCCAAAATAAAAAAATGCCCTACCCTATTCTAAAATTTAAAAAGTTCAAAGCTCTTTTACCTTACCAGCCCTGAAAAGGGCCCTTTGCGGGGCATGCCCCAAAGAATTCAGCTCTTTTGCCTGTAAAAAAAAAAAACATACAATACCCCCCCCAACATTACAACCCACCACCCACATACCCCTAATCTAACCCAAACCCCCCTTAAATAAACCTAACACTAAGCCCTTGAAGATCTTCCTACCTTATCTTCACCATGCCAGGTTCACCGATCCGTCCTCGGAAGTCTTGATCCAAGCCTCGGAAGTGTTGATCCAAGCCCAAGCGGGGGGCTGAAGAGTGACGTCCATCCTCGGGCTGAAGTCTGGATCCAAGCGGCAGCTGAAGAAATCCATCATCGGGCTGAAGTCGGAAGTCCATCATCGGGATGAAGTCTTCTATCAAGCAGCATCTTCAATCTTCTTTCTTCCGGAGCGGAGCGGAGCCATCTTCTTCCCAGCCGACGCTGATCCATCCTCTTCTAACGACGCCTACTAGCCGAATGACGGTTCCTTTAAATTACGTCATCCAAGATGGCGTCCGTCGAATTCCGATTGGCTGATAGGATTCTATCAGCCAATCGGAATTAAGGAAGGAAAATTCTGATTGGCTGATGGAATCAGCCAATCAGATTCAAGTTCAATCCGATTGGCTGATCCGATCAGCCAATCAGATTGAGCTCGCATTCTATTGGCTGTTCCGATCAGCCAATAGAATGCAAGCTCAATCTGATTGTCTGATTCCATCAGCCAATCAGAATTTTCCTACCTTAATTCCGATTGGCTGATAGAATCCTATCAGCCAATCAGAATTCGACGGACGCCATCTTGGATGACGTCATTTAAAGGAACCGTCATTCGGCTAGTAGGCGTAGTTAGAAGAGGATGGATCCGCGTCGGCTGGGAAGAAGATGGCTCCGCTCCGCTCCGGAAGAAAGAAGATTGAAGATGCTGCTTGATAGAAGACTTCATCCCTATGATGGACTTCCGACTTCAGCCCGATGATGGATTTCTTCAGCCGCCGCTTGGATCCAGACTTCAGCCCGAGGATGGAAGTCACTCTTCAGCCCCCCGCTTGGGCTTGGATCAACACTTCCGAGGCTTGGATCAAGACTTCCGAGGACGGATCGGTGAACCTGGCATGGTGAAGATAAGGTAGGAAGATCTTCAGGGGCTTAGTGTTAGGTTTATTTAAGGGGGGTTTGGGTTAGATTAGGGGTATGTGGGTTGTAATGTTGGGGGGGGTATTGTATGTTTTATTTCACAGGCAAAAGAGCTGAATTCTTTGGGGCATGCCCCGCAAAGTGCCCTTTTTAGGGCTGGTAAGGTAAAAGAGCTTTGAACTTTTTTAATTTTAGAATAGGGTAGGGCATTTTTTTATTTTGGGGGGCTTTGTTATTTTATTAGGGGGCTTAGAGTAGGTGTAATTAGTTTAAAATTGTTGTAATATTTTTCTAATGTTTGTAAATATTTTTTTATTTTTTGTAACTTAGTTCTTTTTTATTTTTTGTACTTTAGTTAGTTTATTTCATTGTAGTTATTTGTAGGTATTGTATTTAATTAATTTATTGATAGTGTAGTGTTAGGTTTAATTGCAGGTAATTGTAGGTATTTTATTTAATTAATTTAATGATAGTGTAGTGTTAGGTTTAATTGTAACTTAGGATTTATTTTACAGGTAAATTTGTTATTATTTTAACTATTTTAGCTATTAAATAGTTCTTAACTATTTAATAGCTATTGTACCTGGTTAAAATAATTACAAAGTTGCCTGTAAAATAAATATAAATCCTAAAATAGCTACAATATAATTATTCGTTATATTGTAGCTATATTAGGGTTTATTTTACAGGTAAGTATTTAGCTTTAAATAGGAATAATTTATTTAATAAGAGTTAATTTATTTCGTTAGATTTAAATTATATTTAACTTAGGGGGGTGTTAGGGTTAGGGTTAGACTTAGCTTTAGGGGTTAATACATTTATTATAGTAGCGGCGAGCTCCGGTCGGCAGATTAGGGGTTAATAATTGAAATTAGGTGTCGGCGATGTTAGGGAGGGCAGATTAGGGGTTAATACTATTTATTATAGGGTTAGTGAGGCGGGAGTGAGGCGGATTAGGGGTTAATAACTTTATTATAGTAGCGGTGAGATGCGGTCGGCAGATTAGGGGTTAATAAGTGTAGGTAGGTAGCGGCGACGTTGGGGGCGGCAGATTAGGGGTTAATAAATATAATATAGGGGTCGGCGGTGTTAGGGGCAGCAGATTAGGGGTACATAGGGATAATGTAGGTGGCGGCGCTGTACGGAGCGGCAGATTAGGGGTTAAAAATAATATGCAGGGGTCAGCGATAGCGGGGTCGGCAGATTAGGGGTTAATAAGTATAAGGTTAGGGGTGTTTAGACTCGGGGTTCATGTTAGGGTGTTAGGTGCAGACTTAGGAAGTGTTTCCCCATAGGAAACAATGGGGCCGCGTTAGGAGCTGAACGCTGCTTTTTTGCAGGTGTTAGTATTTTTTTCAGCTCAAACAGCCCCATTGTTTCCTACGGGGGAATCGTGCACGAGCACGTTTTTGAAGCTGGCCACGTCCGTAAGCACCGCTGGTATCGAGAGTTGAAGTTGCGGTAAATATGCTATACGCTCCTTTTTTGGAGCCTAATGCAGCCCTTCTGAGAACTCTAAATACCAGCGGTATTTAAAAGGTGCGGCCAGAAAAAAGCATGCGTAGCTAACGCACCCCTTTGGCCGCAAAACTCTAAATCTAGGCGTCAGTAAATAAGAATGTGTTTGAGAATGCATACCTGCCCACTGTCCCAGTTTTCCTGGGACAGTCCCAGATTTTGAACTTCTTTCCTATTGTATGATTATCCATGGATTTAGTCCCATATTGTAAAATCTGCTCTACGGGGAGGGCTTGACCTGTTTGTCTAACTGTAGAAATCATACATGAGTTGTTTTTTTTTATCTTATGTTTACATTTGCTTTGTATAAGGTCAGGTGACATCTGAGCCTCCCGTACTTTACATTACAAAAGCATAATAATAAAATAATATATCTGATTAGATCAAATCATGCAGTGCTTTGTGTATATTGTGTGCAATTTTCATTGGGTGTTTTGTGGACAAACCAAATTGGTGGAGCTATTAAACATTGGTGGGTGTGTTCAATATTTCAAATAATCTGTTTATTTAATTAGCATAAATAGAAAGAGAGAAGTGCTCAACCTGGGAACAAACAAAATATAATAACTTGTTCTCTGGCTAGTAACCACACAAGAAGCAGCCTCTTTTTGCTCAACATGTGCCTTTCACAGAGAATAACTTTCCTGTAGCATATCAGTCTGATCCTGACTTAACAGTACAGTCCAGCCCCGAAATACCAGGCAATCTCTCTCTGAACGAGAGAAACGGCAAAACCCCAGACGTATGTTTCGGCCTATTGTGGGCCTCGTCAGTGAGGTGCAGCCATATCCCTCTAGCAACACTGAGCAACAGGTCCATGTCTGGATTCCCGCATCACACTTAGGGAGACTTCCCTAAGAGTTATAATGCTGAGCAAAAAGAGGCTGCTTCTTGGGTGGTAACTAGCCATAGAACAAGCTAATATGCTATTGTTTGTTCCCAGGTTGAGCGCTTCTCTCTCCTTATTTATGCAAATTATGACACTTAGGGACGTCTCCCATAGTGTGATGCGGGAATCCAGACCTGGACCCATTGCTCAGTGTGCCTAGAGGGATATGGCTGCACCTCACTGACGAGGCCCACAATAGGCCAAAATGTACGTCTGGGGTTTTGCTATTTCTCTCGTTCAGAGAGGGATTGCCTGGTATTTTAAGACTGGACTGTACTGTGAAGTCATGATCAGACTGATATGCTTCAGGAAAGTACTGAAAGTATTCCCGCATCACACTTAGGGAGACTTCCCTAAGAGTTATAATGCTGAGCAAAAAGAGGCTGCTTCTTGGGTGGTAACTAGCCATAGAACAAGCTATTATGCTATTGTTTGTTCCCAGGTTGAGCACTTCTTTCTTTCTTCTTTTTTTTTTTAAATACTTTATTTATATGAATAAATAAAATAAAAAGAGAGAAGCGCTGAACCTGGGAACAAACAACAGCATAATAGCTTGCTCCATGGCTAGTCACCACCCAAGAAGCAGCCTCTTTTTGCTCAACATGTGCCTTTCACAGAGAAGAACTTTCCTGAAGCACATCAGTCTGATCCTAACTTCATAGTACAGTCCAGCCCCGAAATACCAGGCAATCCCTCTCTGAATGAGAGAAACAGCAAAACCCCAGACGTACGTTTCGGCATATTGTGGGTCTCGTCAGTGAGGTGCAGCCATATCCCTCTAGGCACACTGAGCAACGGGTCCACGTCTGGATTCCCGCATCACACCTAGGGAGACTTCACTAAGTGTCATAATTTGCATAAATAAAAAGAGAGAAGCGCTCAACCTGGGAACGAACAACAGCATAATAGCTTGCTCCATGGCTAGTCACCACCCAAGAAGCAGCCTTTTTTTGCTCAACATGTGCCTTTCACAGAGAAGAACTTTCCTGAAGCACATCAGTCTGATCCTGACTTCACAGTACAGTCCAGCCCCGAAATACCAGGCAATCCCTCTCTGAACGAGAGAAACAGCAAAACCCCAGACGTACGTTTCGGCCTATTGTTGGCCTCGTCAGTGAGGGGCAGCCATATCCCTCTAGGCACTTAGGGACATCTCCCTATGGGTGATGGGGGAAACCAGATGTGGACTCCTTGCCTAGTGCTCTTAGAGGAATGTGGCTGCACCTCACTGACGAGGCCCATAGGAGGCCAAAACGATCGTCTGGGGTTGTCATGTTCCTTGTTCAGAGGAGAATTGCCTGGTATTTCAGGGCTGGCCTGACATTAATTGGCGGGATCAGACTGATATACTTCAGGAAAGTTTTCCTTTGTGAAAAGCACACTGGTCTAAAAGAGGCTGATTCCGGGTGGTAAATCGCCATAGGACTAGCTGATGAGCTGTTCATTCCTGGTAGAGTGCTTCTCTCTTTGTATGCAAATTAATATGACCCTGGGGAAGTCTCACTATGGGTGATGGGGGAAACCAGACGTGGACTCCTTGCCCAGTGTTCTTAGAGGAATGTGGCTGCATCTCACTGACGAGGCCCATAGGAGGCCGAAACGATCGTCTGGGGTTGTCATGTTTCTTGTTCAGAGGAGAATTGCCTGGTATTTCGGGGCTGGACTGACCTTAATTGGCAGGATCAGACTGAAATACTTCAGGAAAGTTTTCCTTTGTGAAAAGTACACTGGTCTAAAAGAGGCTGCTTCCGGTGGTAAATCACCATAGAACTAGCTGATGAGCTGTTGTTCGTTCCTGGTAGAGCACTTCTCTCTTTGTATGCATGTTTATTTATATGAAGAACATATCAAACACAATAAAATCTTTAAAGAATACAAAAGACGCTTTGGTACATAAGTCAACCGATTCTTTCATACAAAGGTGCTTCTCTTTTTTTATTTATGTTTACTTAATTAATTTGCTGCAAAGTGTCCCTAGATTTCCCCCCAATATTTGCAACTATAAGAATTTGGCTGAGGCTCATGAATGGGTATCTAACACACTATCACCCTTTCCAATCCATCAAAATTCCCTCATATGCATTTGAGCAGGGTTTTCAAATCGGATGCCACTCAAACCTATTTGAAAACCTCACAATAACCCACTTATTATTATTTGAAGGTTTTAAAATGCAGGCCCAGCACAGTAACGCTCCCTTGCCATTGCATTGTACAGTACAACAGCTAAATTCTAATCTGGTAGAAAACTATTTTTCAGTAAGTTTTTTAGTTTTCACATTGTTTTTAGAGTTTTCAAATCCAGCAGCTGTGACCTCTAGAAAATGCATGTTGCCCTGGTTTTAATTACATATCTTGGCTGTTACATTTTAATAAACATACTTTTTAGCTTAAATGGACAATGTACTAAGGCAAGAAACTGATAAGACTTTATTTATTCAAAGCTTTCAATTAGGTTGGTTTCTCTCTATCTTCCACCCCCACTAAGAGATTGATCTCTGCTGGTGCATCTTCTTTCTGAAGTGTAGCAGTATTTTGCATTTTCGCTATTGCAAAGCTCTGTTAGGATTTTAATTTTTGCGCTATTCGGGTTTCGCTGGTATTACAAGTAGAAAATAAACAGGTTTTTTTCGCTAGCGTTAAACAAAATCACAAATAAAGTCGAAATCTGAAAACCGTGATCTCGTTTATGCATTCACCCATAACAACTAAATATTGCAAAAACACTATTGCATATTCACATTCCCCATAGAAGTCAATTGAGAACAAAAAAAAATTGAAAAAAACCTATTACCTCAATATCGTAAAAACAACTTAGCATATTCTCATTAGTGCTAACCAGACATGAATATAAGAATATTTCCTTTTCCAATGTTCTTTACATAACAGAATATGTTCTGTTTATTTATAATTAAATATTTCTTCATATATCTGATGGTTTATAAAACAAATATATATATATATATATATATACACACACACGATTATATATATGTATATATATATATATATATATATATATATATATATATATATATATATATATATATATAAATAAATAAATAATTACATAGCAGAACATATTCTGCTATGTGCAGAGCATTGGAATGTGAAATATTTACAGTAAATACATAGTTAAAACCTTTATTATATATGAATATTGCATAAATATGTTTTTAAATGTTTTCATATATTTAACGGCAAAGGGCTCCAATACACTTATATATTTATATATATGTGTGTGTATCTGAATCTCCAAATCACCCTAGTAACAAAACTAAACTAATCAGGATTAATTTGTAACAAAACATCCAAATTAGTTTGGATTCATTAGTTTTATTTGAATGGCCATGGCGGGATAGTCTGACTCTCTGGACTAATCACAATTCCTTCGCCATTCCATATTTATTATAAAAAAATCAATAAAGATATATTACAATTAAATATAGTGAGATAGAACAGTGAAATAATTCATTTTGTGTTGGTTGGAACCATCCGAATTAACGTAACATAACAGAAAAAATAATCCAAACATAACGAATTTCCGAATGCATCCAAAACGAATGACTGCTATAACGAATTAATCCGAATGCATCCAAAACAAATGACTGCTATATAACAAATCAATCTGAATCCAATGAAACAAAATTTAAAAATACCGAATCAATACGAAACTAAACTTTTTGAGCTCCAGGGTAAAAAACACAGGGGCAATGCAATCAGGTCTGACGCGTTTCAGCTCAGCAGAGCCGTACTCATAGACCTCTGATGCATTGCCCTAATGATCACATTATATACACAAATCCTAAAGACTCCATTAAAAACATGTGTGCCAATCCTGTGATTAACTCTATACTAAATAACTAATTAATAACCATAGTCTTCCTATATTGCTGTGTATGACCTATTACCCAATGCATGTTCTGTCTCATTGCTCTTTACATGCACAAAGGAGGGGAATAAATATATGTACTCTTTAATTCATATGTGCTTAGAGTGCAAAAACTCTATACTAGTGTGTATGCATTCCTACACAAGCTCTACTGAAGCACCAATCACATAAAAACCAGTTTAGTATCCCATATTCTTATCATTAGTGGAATAATGTAATTTCTTTCTGTGCATCTAGTGCTACTCTTTCAACATACAATTAATCAATGTGTGTGACCATCTGAATAGGGTAAAATACATAATTATCCAGAAAATGAATTAATAATATTTTCTTTTCATAAAGTTAATGAATCATTAGTACCCTACAATATACTCTTGCGGCTAACGAGAGACAAACGTATAGCAGTAAGTCAGTTTATGTTTTATTTCTGATTTACCTAATGTGGGGGCCACGTACTTTTTCTAAAAACTGTGAATCACTTAATAAAGACATGGTGCACTGTTAATAAGGGAGGATTGTTTCTGAGATATTGTCACAATGATAGTAATTGTACAGTATTGGCGAAGGTAGACTTGACCAAAAGAGCTATTCTATTTCTAAAAAAGGTGTCATCACAAATGCCACAGAATATTATTGCCAGAAATTTAGTAGGTCAAATCTGGAATTGAATCCATCAGGTAGTCTTGTCTTAAGGGTGAATATCCAGTATACCTCCCTTTTACTAAGATATTTCTCTAGGTCACCTCCTCTAAGGGTAAGTATCACTTTTTCTACAATTGTCCATCTAAGGGAATCTGTTCTTCGTGCATGTTTTTCGATAAAATGTTTAGCCAGGGGCGACAATTTATCTTCCCTTTTCCTGCTCATTTCTGTGTCTACTGTTATACTAGAAAGTTGTTCCCTGATGCGTGTTCTCACTTACCTTGGAGTTTTTCCTATATATTGAAGGTGGCACAGTTGGCATTCTATTAAATACACTACACTTTTTTACTGCAGTTGACACAGTTGTCTATGGGGAACGTTTGTCCTGTTCTCTCTGAAGTAAATTTATTACCTAGTCTGGCATGTGTACATGGTTTGCAATCTATAAAGCCACATTTGTGCATGCCCTTTACTTGTAGCCATGACTAATAGCTTTTTAGTATATGTGGGGTAGTCAGAGATAGGTTGTTTGAAGAATGTACAATTGCTTTTACACCTGGCTTGCTAAATGTTTATGCACTTATGCTTTTCTGCATTGCCTTTTTCCATTCAGCTTATACTGGAGAACTATTCTGGCATTAACTGCTACGCTTGGCTCATGTGGTGCACCACAAGTTTATCCTACTAACCTTGTTATTCCCTTGTTCTGACATTATAATGTGGGGGAACCCTAACTCTAATGATTTTAACGTTCATATTAACTGTATTACTAATAAATGTGGTTTAAATATAATATATAACTGTTCAAATCAGATGTAGGAAACTAGCACACCTTAAAACAAATTTCCCCGAAAAAAGTTTAAGATAGTATTAGATAATAGGTGGTGCCTAAAACTGCTTTTCCTGAATGTAATCAATGATAAAAAACAAAATAATTCCAATGCGTAATCCAAATAAGTAAAAGGTGACTATACCTTAAAAAGCAAATGGATATATATATTTTATATCATTGGTTACATTCAGGAACAGCAGTTTTATGCACCACCTATTATCTATTACTAATAAATGTGTTACATATTTTTGTGCATAATTCTTTTGTTTCTGCTTTTTTTCTAATTTAGATATAGATTTATAGGTGCTGATTATCTAGACTTTTAGACCTCACTTATTTGGTGAGATCTACTCTTCTTTACTGTGTATTTAAAGATATCTGTTTCCAGGTTACACTATAAGCTTGTGATGATAAATGTAGCATTACTACCTTTTTCCATACTGCGGTAGTCGGAGATACCTTGTTCCCAATAGTTTTTCCTCTCCTGTATGAGAAGCGAATATTTAGGGGGAGATTTTGACCAAGGCTGTCATCTGCTGACAGCATGGGGAGGTGTTTTTTATTATCCTACAGATATCCCTATATTCTGTGGAATATTGAGTGACAAATTGAATAGTACTCATATCTCTTTGAGCATGCTTCCCTGATCAGATCTTTTCTATCTAATACAGATACTGCAAATCGGGCATCTTTAATCATATTGCTATTGTAGCCCCTTTCTCTCAGATCTTTATCCAATTGTGCTGCTTCTCACTTGTGTATTGATGGTTCTGTACAGTTACGTTTAATTCTAAGGTGTTGTCCTTTTGCTATGGCTTTGAAAGTTTGTACCGGATGACTGCTTTTAGCGTGTAATATAGAATTTTTTGTAATTGGTTGTATAACCTAGTTGTAATCAATAAGGTATCTGGGTTATCTGATACTGTTAAGTCTAGGTAATTGATCTCACTCATATTAATCTCATGTGTAAATTGAACTGATTCATCAGAACTATCAATATATGCTAGTAACAATTTCAGAGTCTCATCATCTCCTTCCCATATTAGGATGAGATCATCGATATATCGCTTGTATAGCGCTATATGCATCCTGAAAGGATTTTCATCTCCATAGATGTGGCACAGCTCCCACCACCCCATAAATAGGTTGGCATATGAGGGTGCAAATTTCGCTCCCATGGCTGTGCCGCATCTCTGGAAATAAAAAGAGCCTCCATAATTAAAATAATTGTGCGTAAGCAAGTATTCTATCCCTCTTAAGATGTATTCCTGCATGTTCTCACTGTAGTTACTGCGTTTTGACAAAAAGAAAGATATTGCCTGTAACCACCTAAAATGTTGTATACAACTATACAGCGATACAACGTCTAATGTCACCCACTTAGAGTCACTATTCCAGTCTAGTTCATCCAAAATCTGAATGAGGTGTTTTGAATCTCTAAGGTAGCTTGCCAATTATGTAACAAGTGGTTGTAGGATGGAGTCCACCCATTCAGATAGTGGTCCTAAAAGGGAACCAACTCCCGACACTATCGGACGACCTTTCACGTCAGACAGGCTTTTGTGCACCTTCAGGAATACATGAAATAATGGTGTCTGTGGGTGTGTACTTGATAGAAATTCAAAAGTGGATTGATCTATAAATCCATGGTGTAAACCCTCATCCAAGATATGAAGTACTACATAAAAAGTATTTGGTTGGGTAATTTTGTGAGTTTAATATAACTTTTATCATCTGACAACTGTCTCATAATCTCCATATCATAGTCAGTCCTGTTAAGGACCACTATGCTCCCACCTTTATCTGACTTTTTTATGACAATACTAGAATTCTCTTCCAATTCTTTAATTGCTTGTCTTTCGTTGATAGTAAGATTGTTGTGGTAATTTTTTGTAGTGGTATTCTTGTGAAGCAACTCTAAGTCTCTAATAGTGATGTCACGAACTTAAAAATTTCGGTTTGCGAACGGCGGACTCGAACTTCCGGTATTGTTCGAGAACCGGTGAACCGCGCGAACCGCCATTGACTTCAATAGGCAGGCGAACTTTAAAACCTACAAGGACTCTTTCTGGCCACAATAGTGATGGAAAAGTTGTTTCAAGGGGACTAACACCTGGACTGTGGCATGCTGGAGGGGGATCCATGTCAAAACTCCCATGGAAAATTACATAGTTGATGCAGAGTCTGCTTTTAACCTAACATTCCCAAATTGTTTGCAATAACGTGCTTTAAAACATCAGTTATGATGTTGTATCTATCAGGTAGTGTAAGGGTTACGGCCGCTTCACAGTGACAGAGCAAACTCCAAGTGTAACGCGCCGCAAACAACCGCAAACAGTCCATTTGCACAACCACGAGATAGATAGATTTGATAGATAGATACATAGATTACATAGCTCAATCGATGCAATATACATATGATTGATACAAATTACATAGATCAATAGATGCAATATACATTTGAGAGATACGAATTACATCGATCAATAGATGCAATATCCATTTGATAGATACCAATGTTATCGATCCAAAGATGCAATATACATTTGATAGATACGAATTACATCAACCAAAATATGTAATATACATTCTATAGATACGAATTACATCGATCAATAGATGAAATATACACTTGATAGATACCTTTGATAGTTAGATCGATTTGATAGATAAATACATAGATTTGAAAGATATATAATTTCCCTGACAGAGTATAACAATAAGACATGCGGTCTGTGACACGTGGTGTGTTAAGTAGTACTATTCTTAGCAGTTTACTACAACCTGTTACTCCCCCTATCGGGGGAGGTCTATATGGCCTGCAATTTTAGAACCGGGAGATGGAAGAAGATGATTGGTCTGTCCTCCTACTTCAAATTTGTCAAAAACACAAGTGACTGTCTCAAAACAGTCCGGACACAAGATAGATAGATAGATAGATAGGATAGATAGATATACATAGATTGATAGTTAGATAGAATCGATAGAAGATAAATAGATAGATTTGTTAGATATATAATTACCCTGACAAAGTATAATAATTAAACATGCGGTCTGGGACCCATGGTAAATAGGTTGTGTTAAGTAGTACTATTCTTAGAACTTTCAGCCCTGTAACTCCTCCTATCGGTGGAGGTCTATATGGCCTGCATGATTACCATGACAAAGTATAACAACAAGACACGCGGTCTGGGACCCATGGTAACTAGGTTGTGTTAAGTAAAACTTTTCTTAGCACTTTAATCCCTCTTACTCCCCCTTTCGGTGGAGTTCTATATGGCCTGCATGATTACCCTGACAAAGTATAACAACAAAACATGCAGTGTGGGAACCATGGTAACTAGGTTGTGTTAAGTAGAACTATTCTTAGAACTGTAATCCCTGTTACTCCCCCTATCAAGGGAGGTCTATATGGCCTGCATGATTACCCTGACAAAGTATATTAACAAAACATGCGGTCATGGACCCATGGTAACTAGGTTGTGTTAAGTAGTACTATTCTTAGCACTTTAATCCCTGTTACTCCCCCTATCGGGGGAGGTCTATACGGCGTGCCTGATTATCCTGGCAAAATATAACAACAAGACATGCGGTCTGGGAACCACTGTTAACTAGGTTGTGTTAATTTTTACTATTCTTAGCACTTTAATCCCTGTTACTCCCCCTATCGGGGCGGTCTAAATGGCCTGGCTGATTATCCTGGCAATATCTAATAACAAGACATGCGGTCTGGGAACCACTGTTAATGTTAACTAGGTTGTGTTAAGTTGTACTATTCTTTGCACTTTAATCCATGTTACTTCCCCTATCAAGGGAGGTCTATATGGCCTGCATGATTACCCTGACAAAGTATAACAACAAAACATGTGGTCTGGGACCCATGGTGGTACTGGTATAACTAGGTTTTCTTAAGTATTACTATTCTTCGCAGTTTAATCCCTGTGATTGGTCTGTCCTCCTACTTCAAATTTGTCAAAAATTCAATGGCACTAGGAGACTGAAGATTCACAGTCAAAAAAGTTATGATTTAAAAAAAATTCAATACTGTTACAAGAAATATGATTGGTGGCACTAGTTGGCTAGTGGGCCTGGCACACACGCTGGCAGGCAGGAGTAAAATGCAATTCAATGGCACTAGCAAACTGATGATTCACAATCTAACAATTTTTTATTTTAAATATTAACAATACTGTTACAACAAATATGATTGGTGTAACTAGTTGGCAAGTGGGCCTGGCACACAGGCTGGCAGGCAGGCAACTGCAATTCAATGGCACTAGGAGACTGAAGAATCACAGTCAAAAAAGTTATGATTTAAAAAAAATTCAATACTGTTACAAGAAATATGATTGGTGGCACTAGTTGGCTAGTGGGCCTGGCACACATGCTGGCAGGCAGGAGGAAACTGAAATTCAATGGCACTAGCAAACTGATGATTCACAGTCTAAGAATTTTTTATTTTAAATATTTACAATACTGTTACAACAGTTATGATTGGTGTAACTAGTTGGCAAGTGGGCCTGGCACACACGCTGGCAGGCAGGCAACTGCAATTAAATGGTACTAGGAGACTGAAGATTCACAGTCAAAAAAGTTATGATTTAAAAAAAATTCAATACTGTTACAAGAAATATGATTGGTGGCACTAGTTGGCTAGTGGGCCTGGCACACACGCTGGCAGGCAGGAAACTGCAATTCAATGGCACTAGCAGACTGATGATTCACAATCTAAGAATTTTTTATTTTAAATATTTATAATACTGTTAGAACAAATATGATTGGTGTAACTAGTTGGCAAGTGGGCCTGGCACACACGCTGGCAGGAAGGCAACTGCAATTAAATAACAATAGCAGAGTGATGTAACAGTTTGTTTTTACAAAAGTTACAAAAATGTTACAAAAGATAGGAGTAATGGCACTCAGGATAGAACTAGGCACAGTATGTGCTGGCAGCCTGACACACAGGCTGGCACTAGTGGTGGCAGGCTGGCCTGTGAACTTATATTAAATAACACTCGAAGAGTGATGTAAAAGTTTTTTTTTACAAAATTTAATATTATGTTACACCAGATAGGAGTCGTGGACTGGCACTGAGGATGGAAGTAACACAGTATATGCTGGCAGCCTGACACACAGGCTGGCACTAATGGCAGCCTGGCTGGCCTGGCAACTAAAATTAAATAACACTAGAAGAGGACTGATGTAAAAAAAAATTTTACATAGAATTTACAGTAATGTTGTTACACCAGATTTAAGTGGTGGAAAAAAAAATATTAATCTGTGTCACACTATATGATGTGGGCCAGAAACACACAGGCCTGATGGAAAAAGAAATTAAATTACACTAGCAAAATGATTTTAAAAAGTTTTTTACTTTAAAATAATGTAAAGCCGATATGAGTCGTGGCTGGTAGGTAGGGCAGCAATTTAACACAGTATGCTGTGTAAGTGAGAAAGACACAGGCCTGATAGAAAATTAAATTAGGTTACACTAGCAAATAATTTAAAGTTTTTTTGGGGGAGGAATTTAAAAAAAGGTTAAGCACATATGAGTCGTGGCTGATAGACTAGGGAGGGCAGCAATTAAACACAGTATGCTCTGTAAGTCAGCAAAACACACAGGCCTGATAGAAAATAAAAATAGATTACACTAGCAAAATGATTTAAAGGTTTTTTTTAATTTAAAGGAAAAGGTTAAGCACATATGAGTCGTGGGCCGGCTGCTAGCCTTGATAGGGCAGCAATTAACCACAGTAGGCTCTGTAAGTCAGATACACACAGGCCTGATAGAAAATAAAATTAGATTACACTAGCAAAATTATTTAAAGTTTTTTTTTTTTTTATTATTTAAAAAAAGGTTAAGCACATATGAGTCATGGCTGATAGCCAAGGTAGGGAAGCTATTAACCACAGTATGCTCTGTAAGTCAGGAAAACACACAGGCCTGATAGAAAATGAAATTAGATTACACTAGCAAAATTATTTAAAAGTTTTTTTAAAAATTTAAAATAATGTTATAAGCGGATATGAGTGGTGGCTGGTACAGAGCAATGAACCACAGTTTAAAATGTGTGAGCCTGAGAGACACAGGCCTGATAGAAAATGAAAATAAATTACACTAGCAAAATAATTTCAAATTTTTGTTGGTTAAATTTAAACTAATGTTGTTAGGCAGATATCAGTGGTGGCACTAATCACAGCATATGCTGTGAGCCTCACACACAGGCTGAAAGCCAGGCAAATGCTAATAAAAATACTAAGAAAAAAGAAAAAAACGGCTGAAGTTATAGCCCTAAAAAAGGGCTTTTTGGGGTGCTGTCCTTGCAGCAGAGATGAGATGAGTCCTTCAGGACTGTAGTGGACACTAAATACACTACCCTAGCTATCTATTTCCCTATAATGTCAGCAGCAGCAACACAAAATGTCCTCTCACTAAGAAAGCAAGGTCGTAATGAGTCTAAAATGGCTGCTGCCAAGAAGCTGGGAGGGTCTGTGAGGGAGTGTCTGATGCTGATTGGCTCTAATGTGTCAGAAGGCTGTGACATACAGGGTCAAAGTTTCCTCAATGATGACACATAGGGGGCGGATCGAACATCGCATATGTTCGCCCGTAGCGGGGAACGCGAACAAGCTAAGTTCGCGGGCAAACAGTTCGGGACATCACTAGTCTCTAACAATGTGTTCCTGAAACAGTTCCAAGATCCCACCCCTTGATTGTATTGGATATATTGTTGATCTCGGTTTAAAACCTATGTGCTTATCTGTCTCAGTGGTGGAATCTGATAACTGCTCACTCTGCAACTGTAACAGAGTTTCTCTCGTACAGGCATCTTTGAAATGTATGTTATCTATGGGGGGGGGTCTCTCTGTATGTACTATATGAGAGATGCTAGTCTCTACCTCACTATTTGCAAAATGTTTCCTAAGAGTGAGGTTCCTAACCATTCTATTAACAACCACCACTGTGTTGAATAAGTTAAATTTTGCAGTTGGGACAAAGTTTAAGACAAAATTTAATACCTTACGCCTAGATTACGAGTTTTGTCGGTAAAAACTTGCGGGGCTAACGCTCCTTTTTTTTTCCAGTGCTTACTTTAAACAACGCTGGTATTATGAGTTTTCTTAATGTCTGCGTTAGCCTCAGAAAAGTGAGCGTTGAGCAAACTTTAGCTCCACTTCTCACCTCAATACCAGCATTGCTTACGTTAGCGGTAAGCTGGAAAAACGTGCTCGTGCACGATTTCCCCATAGGATACAATGGGGCTGAGCTGGCTGAAAAAAAACTAACACCTGCAAAAAAGCAGTGTTCAGCTCCTAACACAGCCTCATTGTTTCCTATGGGAAAATAAAAAAAATATGTCTACACCTAACACCCTAACATGAACCCCGAGTGTAAACACCCCTAACCTTACACTTATTAACCCCTAATCTGCTGCCACCAACATCGTCGCCACCTGCATTACACTATTAACCCCTAATCTGCCGCTCCAGAAACCGCCGCCACCTACATTATCCCTATGAACCCCTAATCTGCTGCCCCTAACATCGCCGACACCTATATTATATTTATTAACCCCTAATCTGCCCCCCCAATGTTGCCGCCACCTACCTACAATTATTAACCCCTAATCTGCCGACCGGACATCGCCGCCACTATAATAAATGTATTAACCCCTAAACCGCAGCACTCCCGCCTCACAAACACTATAATAAATTGTATTAACCACTAATCTGCCCCCCCAACGTCGCCGCCACCTACCTACAATTATTAACCCCTAATCTCCAGCCCCCAACGTCGCCGCTACTTTAATAAATTTATTAACCCCTAAGCTTAAGTCTAACCCTAACCCTAACACCCCCCTAACTTAAATATAATTTAAATAAAACAAAATAAAATTACTATAATTAAATAAATTAATCCTTTTTAAAACTAAATACTTACCTATAAAATAAACCCTAATATAGCTACAATATAACTAATAGTTACATTGTAGCTATTTTAGGATTTATATTTATTTTACAGGCAACTTTGTATTTATTTTAACTAGGTACAATAGCTATTAAATAGTTAATAACTATTTAATAGCTACCTAGTTAAAATAATATTAACATTACCTGTAAAATAAATCCTAACCTAAGTTACAAATACACCTAACACTACACTATCAATAAATTAATTAAATAAATTAACTAAAATTATCTAAACTCAAATACAATTAAATAAACTAAACTATAGTACAAAACCCCCCCACTAAATTACAAAAAATAAAAAAATATTACAAGAATTTTAATCTAATTACACCTAATCTAAGCCCCCTAATAAAATAAAAAAGCCCCCCAAAATAATAAAATTCCCTACCCTATACTAAATTACAAAAGTAATCAGCTCTTTGCGGGGCATTGCCCCAAAGTAATCAGCTCTATTACCTGTTAATAAAAATACAAGACCCCCCCAACATTAAACCCACCACCCACACACCCCTAATCTAAAAACCTACCCGATCCCCCCTTAAAAAAACCTAACACTACCCCCCTGAAGATCACCCTACCTTGAGCCGTCTTCACCCAGCAGGGCACAAGCGGTCATCCGATCCGTCCAGAAGTCTTCATCCGATGGGGCAGAAGAGGAAATCCAGACCGGCAGAAGTCTTCATCCTATCCGGGCAGAAGAGGACATCCGGACCGGGAGAAGGCTTCATCCAAGCAGCATCTTCTAATAACCTTAATATATAGGTTCCTTGCATCCATGTGGTTTCTTCTCTAAGAAATTGTCTCCAGCGGAGTGTAATTATGAAATTGGGGACAGGGAATTACTGGCCATAATTTTGGCACTGAAGGAATGGAGGCATCTTCTCGAGGGTACTAGCATGCCAGTGCTCATTCTTACTGACCACAAGAATTTAACTTATCTATCAGAAGCAAAACATTTGTCGCCTCGACAGGCCAGATGGGCGCTATTTTTGTCTCGGTTTAATTATGTGGTCTGCTACCTGCTGGTAGTAAGAATGTTAGGGCTAATGCCCTCTCTCGACAATTTATGCCTCTGTCCAAGGAGGAGTCTGTACCTACTCCTGTTATACCTCCTGACCATATTTTGGCTACCATACATACTAGTTTGACTTCTCCCTTGGGGGAGGAGATCCTGGCTGCACAAACCAATGCACCTCCTGAGAAACCTAGTGGTAAGTGTTTTGTTCCTGAGAATCTTCGAACTAAACTTTTACACACTTAACACTATCCTAAAGCCGCAGGTCACCCAGGCAAGAACCAAATAACACAGAATAAGACTCCTCGACGTCTTCCTGTGTGTCTTCTTCAACCTATTGCTAATGGTGAGCATCCTTGGACACATCTTTCCATGGACTTCATTGTTGAGCTCCCCGTTTCCAATGGCAATACTGTTATCCTTATGGTGGTTGACGGTTTTTCTAAAATGTCACATTGCATTCCCTTGATGAAGCTGCCTACCGCTCAGGAGCTTGCTTCAATTTTTGCCCGGGAGGTCTTCCGTTTACATGGGTTAGGAGATAGTGTTGGACAGGGGTAGCCAGTTTGTCTCCAGATTTTGTTGTTCCTTTTGTGCTCAAATGGAGATCCAGCTTTCCTTCTCCTCAGCAAATCACCCTCTATCCAATGGGGCTGCGGAACGATCTAATCAAGCTCTGGAACAGTTCCTCCGTTGCTATGTCTCAGATCACCACAATACTTGGTCTGAACTGTTACCTTGGGCAGAGTTTGCTCGTAATAGTGCTATTAATGCTTCCTCCAAGTTATCCCCGTTCATGGCGAATTATGGGTTTCATTCATGTCTCAGGGTATTCCGGCTTTGGAGGAGCATCTTTGGCAACTCCGTTCCACGTGGGTGCAGATTCAGGATTGCCTTCATCGTTCTATGCAGCGCCAAAACTTCCAGGCTGATCGTAGGCGTCTGCCGGCACCTTCCTACCAGGTTGGTGAGAGAGTTTAGCTGTCCTCCCGCAACTTGAACCTTCGTGTGCCTTCCAATAAATTGGCTCCCCGATATGTTGGTCCTTTTCGAATACTCCGACGGGTTAATCCTGTGGCCTACGCTCTTGACCTTCCTCCTGCTATGCACATCTCCAATGTTTTTCATGTCTCCCTCTTGAAACCATTGGTTTGTAATCTGTTTACCACTGTGTTGCCTCGTCCCCATCCTATCTTTGTTGACAACCATGAGGAGTATGAGGTCAGCAGCATTATTGACTCTCGTATGTCCAGGGTCGTGTACAGTATTTGGTTCACTGGAGGGGCTACGGTCCGGAGGAGCGTTCTTGGGTTCCCTCCTCTGATGTTCATGCTCCCGCCCTCCTCCATGCCTTCCATGCCCGTTTCCCCAATAAGCCTTTTGTCCTCCCGCAGGGGAGGGGTCGTTGAGGGGAGGGTACTGTCAGGGTTTTTCCCTGTTGTGTTTGCCATGTGCTGCTGGCAGCCATTTTACTCACCTCTCTTCCTGACTTGGTGCATTGTGGGGGATGCTGCTCATTTCCTGCACTTCCTTTATGGCCAGACTGGTGTGCATCATCCATGTGAGACAGGATGCAGTCTCAGAATTGTGATGTCATCACTTATTATTTAAAGGGCCTCTGTTCAGTATGCTTTGCCTTTGCGTTTGTCTCAGACCTGTTTGTGAGAGTTCCTGTGTATTACCTGGCTGCCTGACGTCCTTCCTGGTTCCTGATCCCTGGCTTGTTCCTGACTCTGCTGTTTTCCTTGTTCCTGATTCCGGCTCGTCTGACTATTCGCTTTGGCTCCTGACTCGGCTCGTCTGACTACCAGCTCTGGTTTTGACTCCTGGCTTGTTATTTGACTTGTGGACTTTTTATTATTTTTTTGCTATTAATAAAGGTGTGATTATTTTTGCACTTCTCGTCTCAGTCTGATTCCTGGCACCCTGACAGTATGGTACTTACCAGAGATGTAGAGACAGAGCCCTCTCTAGTGTATCATAAAAATTCACACCATATACAGTGATAAGTGAACTTGACTTAGCTTGCATTGGGCCTTATTCTGTTTCATTAGATTAATTACGAGCCTACACACTCCTCAGATACTTGCCAATGGCCATCTAGCCAACAACAGGTGGTACAGTTACTACCTAAGAGGCAGAATTGGGGCCCATATTAATTTGCTATAAGAATTCACATCATGAATAGAGATGTGCGAACTAGACCTTGCCCTACGATAAGCTATATTCAATCCTAACAGGCTTCAGAAAAGCCTATTTAAGCCCTTGATACCTCTATAATTCCTATAACTAAAATGAGTCTGTATTACTGGAAAGAGTAGGACTAATGTGATTCGCCCAATATGCTAACATAAAGGTTTACTTCTAGATGAAATGTTGATGTGGCAATATGTACATTGCTCTATGTTCTAGTTTTACTAATATGTTTCTTAATCATTAGTTAATTCTTAGATAGTATCTCTCTTCACTGGTAGAAGTTGTAAGTTTGTATAGTTAATATTCAAAAGCGTGAAGGGAATATACTTGTATTAGCTTTTTAGCAAAGAGTCTTATGACTCAACAGTCATTCTCACCAAACACCTCCCGCAGCCCCCTCTATTCCTCCAGGCAGTAGAGAATCTGTTTATTTGGAAGTAAGATCTAGATCAGATCCTCTTCCCCCCCACCCAGTAATTGCTCATTTTGATGAGATCAAGGAATTAGCATACCCATTGGGTTTATTGATATTTTCCTTGTTAGGCGGTGAATAGTGCCGCCAAATTCCCCTAATACTGATTATACCTAGATTTTAAGCTAGTTTACTAGTCCTTGTTATCGGGACCATTTCCTATCCCTCTAATACTTGTACCCTATCTTCTCTAGAACAGGTGATAGACTACTGGATCATTTCCTGTTGGAGTCTATTCTCCAGGCTGATAAATTATCCTTATCCTATAGTTTGCTCCACAACGAGTAGCAGATACGGTATGAAATCTCACACTTCTAAACCACCATTCAAATTTAAATTTCAACATTTTACCAATTACGAGGTGGCCTCCCACTTTGACAAGACCAGAGGGGTGTCAATCCTTATGCATCGCCTAGTTAGCTATGAAAAAATCTACCTTGAAACAGACCCTGAAGGTAGGTACCTTATCCTAATCTGTAAACTAGACGGCCAAGTTTATACGTTGGTCAATATATATGACCCTAACCAGAGTCAGCCTAAGTTTCTCAAGACTATACTACAAAATATTTGCAAAATAAAAACGGGGAGGCTTTTGTTGGGCGGTGATTTTAACATGATTTGGGATCCTTCCCTAGATAAAAAAAGTTATTCAGGGCAAGGCTGTAGACTCCTATTCACTCTCCACAGCTAAAAAATTCAGAGAGATAATTTCCCAACACAATCTATTCGATGTTTGGAGATCCTGCCATCCAACCACCAAAGATTTTACGTATTCCTCTAGGCCTCATCACTCATACTCCAGGCTTGACTACTTTTTCACTGATACGTGGACGCTTAATATCATTAAAGATTCTAGGATTAAGCCTTGTGCCTGGTCCGATCATGATGCCCTTTTGGTGTCACTGGACTCTGGCTTGGGATCCTCCCCTGGCCCGAGTTGGAAACTCCCAGACTCGCTGTGGTCTGATCCTGAGTTACAACCTCTGATTCGTAACTCCATAGAGGAATACTTGAACCACAATACAAATTCTGTTCCCTCCCACCAAACACTTTGGGCAGCTCTCAAAGCTTACATTAGAGGAGTCTGTATATACAAACAAGCCTCTATCAGAAGACTAAAAGGAGCGCCTTTCGGCCTTGGGGTGGCCACTCTTAGGACTAAAGAAAACCTTAATAAAATTAGTCCCTCCCCTGAGTTGACGGCAGAAATAGACGTCCTTCGTAACCAACTCAAAGAGTTTGAATTAAACAGAATTAAGGAGGCAGTAGGTAGATTTAAAAAACTTTTATACTACCAAGGTAACAAAGCCTCCACTCTGCTAGCAAATAAGTTGAGAGGTAGGGTGGCCTCATCCCGCATTATGTCTATAAACAATGGGAACGCACATGTGACCTCCCCTAGAGATATTGGGGAGGCCTTTGCAATATTCTATTCCAACCTATACAACCTACATCGAACGGAAGGGGTGAATACCCCCTAGAGACCAAATTAGAGCCTTTCTAGAGAGTCTGAACCTGCCAGCTATTTCCCAGAAAGAGGTAGAACTGGTGCAAGCTCTATCTGAATCATGATAAAGGGGAATCAGTTGATGTGATATACTTAGATTTTGCAAAGGCATTTGATACAGTGCCACATGAGAGATTAATGCACAAAATTAGGAGACTGGGAATAGCTGAAAAAGTTAGTTTGTGGATAAATAACTGGATAAAAGATAGGGAGCAACGAGTAGTAGTAAATGGATCATACTCAGATTGGACAAAGGTAATCAGTGGAGTACCCCAGGGATCAGTGCTAGGCCCTATTCTTTTTAATATTTTTTTTTTTTTTTTTGAAAGATCATTTTTTATTGGTTTTCACACATTATTAGCATTACAACATTTGACAGATTCTATTTGTGGTACAGATCTGAGCTTATACAGTGATATACAGCGATAAACATCTCCCCCCCGTGAACTGTTGGAATTTTTAAATCCTGAGTCATTTGGGTTCCTACTGGAAAACCCAGTATAGCGTGGGTGGGGAGTTCTTTTTAATATTTTTATAAATGACTTGGAGCTAGGATTAAATAGCGACATCTCTATTTTTGCAGATGATACTAAGTTAAGTAAGGTTATTAGGTCAGAGCAGGATGAACTTTCGTTACAAAGGGACCTGCAAAAATTAGAAGTATGGGCAGGTAAATGGAAAATGAGATTTAATACGGGAAAATGCAAGGTTCTACATTTTGGAAGTAAAAATAAGCAGGCAACATATTATTTAAATGGGACAAGACTTAGCCAAACACAGGAGGAAAGGGATTTGGGGTAGTTATAGATAACAAGCTAAAGATGGGTGCACAATGCAGGGCAGCAGCTTCAAAGGCTAATAAGATACTAGCATGTATTAAAAGAGGCATTGACTCAAGGGAGGAAAGCATAATTCTGTCACTATATAAAGCCCTGGTAAGACCTCACCTTGAGTATGGAGTGCAGTTCTGGGGACCGATCGCAAAAAAAAGATATTGCAGAACTAGAAAAAGTCCAGAGAATGGCCACAAAGCTAATAAGGGGATTGGAGAATTTAACCTATGAGGAGAGGCTAGCCAAACTGGGTCTGTTTTCTTTAGAAAAAAGGCGCTTAAGAGGTGACATGATTACTTTATATAAATATATTCAAGGCCCATATACAGAGATGGCAGAAGCTCTGTTTATTCCAAGAAAATTGTTTGTGACCAGAGGTCACAATTTAAGGTTGGAGGAAAGGAGATTTAATCTCCTGCAACGGAAACGTTTTTTCACTGTAAGAGCAATAAAAGTGTGGAAATAATAACCAAAGGAGGTAGTGAATGCCAATACCCTAGAAACATTTAAAAATTATTTGGATACATTTCTGTCTATAAACAAAATTCATGGATATGATTGCTAGTTTAAAATGGGTCACCTTTTACTGGGATTATTTAAGCTTAACAGGAGCTTTTTGTATATATTTTAGATTTGTATAGGTTGAACTCGATGGACTTCGGTCTTTATTCAACCTCATCTACTATGTTACTATGTTATGTTACTATCTTCCGTAGGAATAGTAGTTTTAGCAAGAGTAGAGATAGCCCCATCAATTTTGGGGATCTTTTCCCAAAACTCCAATCTAATTGCTGGCAAAGGATACAATTTTTTAAACCTTCAAGAAGGAATAAAAGAAGTACCAGGCCTATTCCATTCCTTAGAAATCATATCAGAAATAGCATCAGGAACTGAAAAAAAAACTCTGAAATAACCACAGGAGGTTTATAAACAGAATTTAAACATTTACTAGCTTTAAAATCAAGAGGACTAGTCTCCTCAATATCCAATATAATCAACACTTCTTCAACAAAGAACGAATGTACTCCATTTTAAATAAATAAGTAGATTTTTTAGTGTCAATATCTGAGGAAGGATCTTCTGAATCAGATAGATCCTCATCAGAGGAGGATAATTTAGTATGTTGTCGGTCATTTGAAATTACATCAACTTTATGAGAAGTTTAAAAAGACCTTTACATTTATTAGAAGGCAGGATGGCAGACAAAGCCTTCTGAATAGAATCAGCAAAAAATTCTTATAAATTCACAGGTATATCTTGTACATTAGATGTTAAAAGAACAGCAACAGGCAATGTATTATTACTGATGGACACATTCTCTGCATGTAAAAGTTTATCATGATAACTTATTACAAACCGCAGCTGGAGATATAATCTCCATAAGATTACAAAAGTACTTAGCTAGTACTTAGCTTTGGTAGAACTGATATCAGTCAGCAGGATTCCAACAGTGTTTTCTGAGACAGGAACAGATTGAGACATCTTGCAAAATGTAAGAGAAAAAACAACATATAAAGCAAAATTATCAATTTCCTTATATGGCAGTTTCAGGAATGGGAAAAAAATGCAACAGCATAGTCCTCTGATAGAGAAAAAAGGCAAGAGGCACATAGGAATGGGGTTTAAATTATGAAAATTATGAAAATATTTGTCTGAGGAATCAAGAAACTTTTTGGTAAATTGATCCTCCAACCATGTTTCCGAAGAAACAACACTAGTTGATTTGTGTGAGATTCTGCAGAACGTAAAGACTGAGCTAGTACCAAGATATCGTCCAAATAAGGAAACACCGCAATACCCTGTTCTCTGATTACAGATAGTAGGGCGCCCAGAGCCTTTGAAAAGATTCTTGAAGCTGTTGCTAGGCCAAATGGAAGAGCAACAAATTGGTAATGCTTGTCTAGAAAAGAGAATCTCAGAAACTGATAGTGTTCTGGATGAATCGGAATATGAAGGTATGCATCCTGCAAGTCTATTGTGGACATATAATGACCTCGCTGAACAAAAGGCAGAATAGTCCTTATAGTCACCATCTTGAAAGTTGGTACTCTTACATAACGATTCAAAATTTTTAGATCCAGAACTGGTCTGAATAAAAAAAATTTCTTTGGTACAATGAATAGGTTTGAATAAAACCCCAAACCTTGTTCCTGAGGGGGAACTGGCATGATTACTCCTGAAGACTCCAGGTCTGAAACACACTTCAGAAAAACCTGAGCTTTTACTGGATTTACAGGGATGCGTGAGAGAAAAAATCTTCTCACAGGAGGTCTTACTCTGAATCCTATTCGATACCCTTGAGAGACAATGCTCTGAATCCAAAGATTTTGGACAGATTTTATCCAAAAATCCTTGAAAAACCTTAATCTGCCCCCTACCAGCTGAGCTGGAATGAGGGCCGCACCTTCATGCAGACTTAGGGGCTGACTTTGGTTTCCTAAATGGCTTGGATTTATTCCAATTTGAGGAAGGCTTCCAATTGGAAGCAGATTCCTTGGGGGAAGAATTGAGTTTTTGTTCCTTATTCTGACGAAAGGAACGAAAACGGTTAGAAGCCTTAGATTTACCCTTAGGTTTTTTATCCTGAGGCAAAAAAACTCCTTTTCCCCCAGTGATAGCTTCCTATCTAAAGGATCCTTAAAGGAAGTGCTATCTTCCATAGGAATAGTGGTACGTTTAGCAAGAGTAGAAATAGTCCCATCAACTTTGGGGATTTTTTCCCAAAACTCTATAGATTTTGCTGGTAAAGGATACAATTTTTTAAACCTTGAAGAAGGAATAAAAGAAGTACCTGGCTTATTCCATACCCTAGAAATCATATCAGAAATAGCCTCAGGAATGGGAAAAACCCTTGGAGAAACCACAGGAGGTTTAAAAACAGCATTTAAACGTTTATTAGACTGAACGTCAATAGGACTGGTTACCTCAATATCCAAAGTAATTAACACTTTTTTTAATAAAGAACGCATATACTCTATTTTAAATAAAGAAGTAGATTTGTCAGTGTCAATGTCTGAGGAAGGATCTTCTGAATCAGATAGATCCTCATCAGAAGAGGATAAATTATTATGTCGTTGGTCATTTGAAATTTCATCAGCTAAATGAGAAGTTTTAAAAGACCTTTTACGTTTATTAGAAGGTGGAAATGCAGACAAAGCCTTCATAATAGAATCAGAAACAAATTCTTTAAAATTTACAGGTATATCATGCACATTAGAAGTTGAAGGAACTGCAACTGGCAATGTACTATTACTGATGGAAACACTATCTGCATGTAAAAGTTTATCATAACAACTATTACAAGTGACATTCGGTGGAATAATTTCTACAATTTTACAACAAATGCACTTAGCTTTGGTAGAACCGATGTCAGGCAACAATGTTCCAGCAGAAACTTCTGAGGCAGGATCAGATTGGGACATCTTGCACAATGTAAGAGAAAAAACAACATATAAAGAAAAATTATCTATTTCCTTATATGACAGTTTCAGGAATTGGAATAAAAGCAATAGCATAGGCCTCTGATAGCAAAAAGCAAGAGGCAAACATACAAGGGGTATTGAAATAATGAAAAAGTTTGGCACCAAGTATGACGCACAACGTAACGTAAACTCTTTTTTTTTTTTGGCAACAAAAATAACCGGAAATGACACACTTGCGTCACTAAGGATGCCGCCGTGTGAATGGTCTCGGCGTCACGTATGATGCCGGAAATGACGAAGTTGTCATAAACATAATTTTTCCGCGACAAAAAATTCTCGCGCCAAGAATGACGCAATAAAGTTTAGCATTTGACGCACCCGCGGGCCTAATACCCGCAATTGCAAGAAGTAGTCAATTGAAAAAAAAGACTAAACCCCAGGTAAGAAATACATTTCTTAAAATGTTTACATTCCCCAAATATGAAACTGACAGTCTGCAGAAGGAAATACATGAACCTGACTCATGGCAAATATAAGTACAATACATATATTTAGAACTTTATATAAATGCATAAAGTGCCAAACCAAAGCTGAGAGTGTCTTAAGTAATGAAAACATACTTACCAAAAGACACCCATCTACATATAGCAGTCAGATAGCCAAACCAGTTATAAAACAGTTATTAGTAGAGGTAATGGTAAATTGAGAGTATATCGTCGATCTGAAAAGGGAGGTAGGAGATGAATCTCTACGACCGATAACAGAGAACCTATGAAATAGACCCCCGTTAGGGAAATCATCGTATTCAAATAAGTGATACTCCCTTCACGTCCCTCTGACATTCGCTGTACTCTGAGAGGAATCGGGCTTCAACAATGCTGAGAAGCGCATATCAACGTAGAAATCATAGCACAAACTTACTTCACCACCTCCATAGGAGGCAAAGTTTGTAAAACTGAATTGTGGGTGTGGTGAGGGGTGTATTTATAGGCATTTTGAGGTTTGGGAAACTTTGCCCCTCCTGGTAGGATTGTATATCCCATATGTCACTAGCTCATGGACTCTTGCCAATTACATGAAAGAAATACCATCTGTCTTGAATAGACAGGGCGGGCCGTGGACTCGGTACATCGCAAAAGAAAGAAATTTATCTGGTAAGCATAAATTTTGTTTTCTTTTGCATGATGTACCGAGTCCACGGATTCATCCTTACTTGTGGGATACCAATACCAAAGCTTTAGGACACGGATGAAGGGAGGGACAAGACAGAAACCTAAACGGAAGGCACCACTGCTTGCAAAACCTTTCTCCCAAAAATAGCCTCAGAAGAAGCAAAAGTATCAAATTTGTAAAATTTTGAAAAGGTATGAAGCAAAGACCAAGTCGCAGCCTTACAAATCTGTTCAACAGAAGCAACATTTTTAAAAGCCCATGTGGAAGCTACCGCTCTAGTAGAATGAGCTGTAATCCTTTCAGGAGGCTGCTGTCCAGCAGTCTCATAAGCCAAACGGATTATGCTTTTCAGCCAAAAGGAAAGAGAGGTAGCCGTAGCCTTTTGACCCCTACGCTTTCCAGAATAGACAACAAAGAAGATGTTTGACGAAAATCTTTGGTTGCCTGCAAATAAAATTTCAAAGCACGAACCACGTCCAAGTTGTGCAACAGACGTTCCTTCTTACAAGAAGGATTAGGACACAGAGAAGGAACAACAATTTCCTGATTGATATTCCTGTTAGTAACAACCTTAGGTAGGGACGCAGGCTTGGTACGCAAAACCCCCTTATCAGCATGGAACACAAGATAAGGTGAGTCACATTGTAATGCAGATAGTTCAGAAACTCTTCGAGCTGAAGAGATAGCAACTAGGAACAACACTTTCCAAGATAAAAGCTTAATATCTATGGAATGCATGGGTTCAAACGGAACCCCCTGAAGAACTCTAAGAACCAAATTTAGACTCCATGGCGGAGCAACAGGTTTAAACACAGGCTTAATTCTAGCTAAAGCCTGACAAAAAGCCCGAACGTCTAGAACATCTGCCTGATGCTTGTGCAACAAAATAGACAGAGCAGATATCTGTCCTTTCAGGGAACTAGCTGACAATCCAATACCTCTTGAAGAAAGGACAAAATCCTAGGAATCCTGATTTTACTCCAGGAGAAGCCTTTGGATTCGCACCAAAAAAGATATTTACGCCATATCTTATGATAGATTTTCCTGGTAACAGGCTTTCGAGCCTGAATCAAGGTATTTATGACCGACTCAGACAAACCCCGCTTTGATAGAATCAAGCATTCAATCTCCAAGCAGTCAGTTGCAGAGAAATTAGATTTGGATGCTTGAATGGACCTTGAATCGGAAGGTCCTGTCTCAGTGGCAGAGACCATGGTGGAAGAGATGACATGTCCACTAGATCTGCATACCAAGTCCTGCGTGGCCACGCAGGCGCTATCAAAATCACTGATGCTCTCTTCTGTTTGATTCTGGCAATCAGACGTGGAAGGAGAGGAAAAGGTGGAAACACATATGCCAGGTTGAACGACCAGGGTACTGCTAGAGCATCTATCAGTACAGCCTGAGGATCCCTTGACCTGGAGCCGTAACAAGGAAGTTTGGCGTTCTGACGAGACGCCATCAGATCCAATTCTGGTGTGCCCCATAGCCGAACCAGTTTCGCAAACACCTCCGGATGGAGTTCCCACTCCCCCGGATGAAAAGTCTGACGACTTAGAAAATCTGCCTCCCAGTTCTCTACACCTGGGATATAGATCGCTGACAGATGGCAAGAGTGAGCCTCTGCCCATCGGATTATCCTTGAGACCTCCATCATCGCTAAGGAACTCCTTGTTCCGCCCTGATGATTGATATAAGCCACAGTTGTGATGTTGTCCGACTGAAACCTGATGAATCTGGCCGAAACCAGCTGAGGCCATGCCTGGAGAGCATTGAATATTGCACTTAATTCCAGAATATTTATCGGTAGGAGAGCTTCCTCCCCAGTCCACAAACCCTGTGCTTTCAGGGAATTCCAGACTGCACCCCAGCCCAGAGGGCTGGCGTCTGTCGTCACTATAACCCATTCTGGCCTGCGGAAACACATTCCCTGGGACAGATGATCCTGTGACAAACACCAAAGAAGAGAGTCTTTGGTTTCTTGATCCAGATTTATCTGAGGAGATAAATCCGCATAATCCCCATTCCAGTGATTGAGCATGCATAGTTGCAGTGGTCTGAGATGCAAGCGAGCAAATGGAACTATGTCCATTGCCGCTACCATTAGACCGATTACCTCCATACACTGAGCCACTGATGGCCGAGGAATGGAGTGAAGAGCTCGGCAGGTGGACAAAATCTTTGATTTCCTGACCTCCGTCAGAAATATTTTCATGTCCACTGAGTCTATCAGAGTTCCTAGAAATGAAACTCTTGTGAGGGGGGAAAGAGAACTCTTTTTTACGTTCACCTTCCATCCGTGAGATCTTAGAAAGGCCAACACAAGTCCGTGTGAGACTTGGCTAGTTGGAAAGTCGACGCTTGAATTAGAATGTCGTCTAGATAAGGCGCCACTGCTAAACAAATTGAGCAATGAGTTTCCTCAGTGTTAGACATGTTTAACAGGCTAATAATGAGGCAAGCAAGCTTGGAAAACACTTTATTTAATGAAAAAAACACAATTTGCAAAAACAGTACTGTGCCTTTAAGAGAAAAAAAGGCATACACAAACTGCAAAACAGGTTAAAATTGCTTCAAATTTTCCGAAATTTTAACAGTGTACCCACTAAGCTTTAAAAGGATTGCACCACAAGTAAATAAGCAATAAACCCCCAAATGCAAAAACCAGATTGATAATTGTCTAAAACCGGTTAAAACCCCCTATTAGCACCTTGCCACAGCTCTGCTGTGGCCCTACCTGCCCTTAGGGAACGATAATATGGGGTTAAAGCTTCGATTAGGCCCTCAGAAGACTATCAGGACCTCTGGAGAAGTTGCTTGCTGCTTGTCTGAATAACTAAATGCGCAACTGAGGCGCGAAAATAGGCCCCGCCCACCGCACTCGATGTTGCTGGGGCCTACACAAATCTAACAAACCTTGTCTGAAAACCATGTGGGTTATAACAACCCCAAATAAGCCAAATGAACCCTCAAGCAAATGTCCCATCAAAAATAAAAAACGTTACTCCCAGAACACACAAACGTTTGTCCCAATCTCTCATAAGCAAACTGAGTGCCCAAAAAAATTAACTCTTTATGCAAGCTAATAAAGCCTCTTATAACACTAGGATTACTGCTTACCCTTCCCCTAATGGGGATACTGTCAGCCTTTCTGAGTTAACACAGTCTCTGCAGAAAATATGACTGAACATAGCTCATTGCTGTATAGCAAGAAATCGTTCCTCACACTGAAGTTTTCCTGTACTCCTCAGCTTCTGTGGGAACAGCAGTGGACCTTAGTTACAAATGCTAAGATCATAATCCTCCAGGCAGAAATCTTCATCTATGTCCTGCCTGAGAGTAAATAGTACAACACCGGTACCATTTAAAAATAACAAACTCTTGATTGTAGATAAAATAAAACTAACAGCTTAACACCTCTTTCACTTTACCCTTCCTGCTTAGAGCCAGCAAAGAGAATGACTGGGGGGTGGAGTTAAGGGGGGAGCTATATAGACAGCTCTGCTGTGGTGCTCTCTTTGCCACTTCCTGTTAGGAAGGATAATATCCCACAAGTAAGGATGAATCCGTGGACTCGGTACATCATGCAAAAGAAAGAAAGGTCCTTTTAAGGGCCATTGCTAGTTTAGAGTAGGCTAGGGTTTCTTTTTATTTTGGGGGGCTTTTTTATTTTGATAGTGCTATTATATTAGGAGTAATTCGTTTTTATTTTTGATAATTTCGTTTTGTATTTTGTGTAATTTAGTGTTAATTTTTTTTGTGATTAAGATAATTGCATTTTATTAATTTAATTTATTTTATTTTATTGTAATGTTAGTTTTTAGTGTAAGGCAGGTTAGGTTTTATTTTACAAGTAAATTTGAATTTATTTTAGCTAGGTAGCTAGTAAATAGTTAGTAAACTATTTACTAACTAGTCTACCTAGTTAAAATAAATGCAAACTTACCTGTGAAATAAAAATGAAACCTAAGCTAGCTGCAATGTAACTATTATTTATTTGTAGCTAGCTTAGTTTTTTTTTTTACAGGTAAGTATTTAGTTTTAAATAGGAATTATTTAGGTAATAATTGTAAGTTTAATTTAGATTTATTTTAATTATATTTAAGTTAGGGGGGTTAGGGTTAGATTTAATGTTAGGGTTACGTTAGGGTTAGGTTTAGGGGTCAATATATTTATTTAGTGTTAGTGATTAGTGATGTCGCGAACAGTTCTGCCGCGAATAGTTTGCAGCGAACATAGCATGTTCGCGTTCGCAGCGGACGGCGGACATATACGATGTTCGATCCGCCCCCTATTCGTCATCATTGAGTAAACTTTGACCCTGTAGCTCACAGTCACAAGACACATTCCAGCCAATCAGCAGCAGACACTCCCTCCCAGACCCTCCCACCTCCTGGACAGCATCCATTTTAGATTCATTCGGAGCCTGCATTCTTAGTGAGAGGAGGGACAGTGTAGCTGCTGCTGATTTAATAGGGAAATCGATAGCTAGGCGAGTGTATTCAGTGTCCACTACAGTCCTGAAGGACTCATCTGATCTCTGCTGTAAGGACAGCACCACAAAAAGCCATTTTTAGGGCTAGCACTTCAGTCTGCTTTTTTTTTTTTTCCCTGTGTAATCTAATTGCAGCCTGCCTGCCAGCTCAGGCTCACAGCGTATACTGTGCCCACTTGCCCAGTGCCACCACTCATATCTGGTGTAACAGTAGTGTACATTTAAAAAAAAAAAAAAACTTTTTTAAATTTGAAATAATAGCAGTCATTTTCCTTCACATGTGTGCGTTTGAGGTCCTGCCAGGGCACAGTGGGACACCAGTGCAAGTCATATCTGCTAAAACAGTAGTGTACATTAAAAAAAACAAAAAAAAAAACAAACTTTTTTTAATTTGAAATAATAGCAGTCAGTTTCCTTCACACGTGTGCTTTTCAGGTCCTGCCAGGGCACAATGTGACAGTGACACCAGTGCAAGTCATATCTGCTAAAACAGTAGTGTACATACATTTAAAAAAAACAACCTTTTTTATTGTGAAATAATAGCAGTCAGTTTCCCTCACACGTGTGCGCTCCAGGTCCTGCCAGGGCACGGTGTGACAGTGACACCAGTGCAAGTCATATCTGCTAAAACAGTAGTGTACATTTAAAAAAAAAAAAAAAACTTTTTTTACTGTGAAATAATAGCAGTCAGTTTCCTTCACACGTGTGCGTTCCAGGTCCTGCTAGGGCACAGTGTCACACCAGTGCAAGTCATATCTACTAAAACAGTAGTGTACATACATTTAAAAAAAAAAAAAACCTTTTTTTACTGTGAAATAATAGCAGTCAGTTTCCCTCACACGTGTGCGTTCCAGGTCCTGCCAGGGCACAGTGTCACACCAGTGCAAGTCATATCTGCTAAAACAGTAGTGTACATACATTTAAAAAAAAAAAAAAAAATTTTTATTGTGAAATAATAGCAGTCAGTTTCCCTCACACGTGTGCGTTCCAGGTCCTGCTAGGGCACAGTGTCACACCAGTGCAAGTCATATCTGCTAAAACAGTAGTGTACATACATTTAAAAAAAAAAAAACTTTTTTATTGTGAAATAATAGCAGTCAGTTTCCCTCACACGTGTGCGCTCCAGGTCCTGCCAGGGCACAGTGTCACACCAGTGCAAGTCATATCTACTAAAACAGTAGTGTACATACATTTAAAAAAAAAAAACATCCTTTTTTTACTGTGAAATAATAGCAGTCAGTTTCCCTCACACGTGTGCGTTCCAGGTCCTGCCAGGGCACAGTGTCACACCAGTGCAAGTCATATCTGCTAAAACAGAAGTGTACATTTTAAAAAAAACAACCCTTACACTACCTGAACAATACAACATCATACCTGATGTTTTAAAGCACGTTATTCCAAACAATTTAGGAATGTTAGGTGATTTATGCCCTTTATGGATTAAAACCAGACTCTGCATCAACTATGTAATTTTCCATGGGAGTTTGCCATGGATCCCCCTCCGGCATACCACAGTCCAGGTGTTAGTCCCCTTGAAACAACTTTTCCATCACTTTTGTGGCCAGAAAGAGTCCCTGTGGGTTTTAAAATTCGCCTGCCTATTGAAGTCTATGGCGGTTTGCCCGGTTCGCAAACTTTTGCGGAAGTTCGCGTTCGCCATTCGCGAACGCAAAATTTTAGGTTTGCGACATCACTATTAGTGATGTGGGAGGACAGAGGTTTAGGGGTTAATAACCAGTATAGTGGCGGCGACATTGGGGGCGGCAGATTAGGGGTTAATAACTGTACTGTAGGTGGCGGCGATATCAGGAGCGGAAGATTAGGGGTTAATAAGTGTATTTAGGTGGCGGCGATGTTAGGGGCAGAAGATTAGGGGTTAATAACATTATGTAAGTTGCGGCGATGTTAGGGGCAGCAGATTAGGGGTGTTTAAACGTGGTTTTTATGTTAGGGTGTTAGGTTTAAACAGAACTTTTTCTTTCCCCATAGACATCAATGGGGCTGTGTTACGGAGATTTTTTTCCATGATCGCAGGCTTTTTTTTGCCGGCTCTCCCCATTGATGTCTATGGGGAAATCGTGCACGAGCTAGTCAAAACACTGACTGTATTTGGATGAGGTATGGAGCTCAACGCCACTATATCGCCCAAGCAAGCCGGGTTTTTACAAACTTGTAATAGCAGCGCTATAGGGAGGTGAAATAACGACGATTTTGTGGCACTCGTTAATTTCCCTATAGAGCTGAAAACTCGTAATCTAGCTGTTTGAGGTTAAACTAAACAGACATAGCAGCCAGTAGCTCAGCTTAAACAAAGTGTCCTAATTACGGAAAACCATTTAACTAGACAGAGCGTGTTCTATTTTCAAGCTCAAAATAAAATCCATATTAAAATGCGAGTCAGTCAATTATGAGTTATGATATAACAGGTCAACAGGACAAAAAATAACTTTTACATTAAATTTGAAAAGTTCAAAGAAATATTAGGAAAGCGAGAGAAAAGAATAATTATGATAAAAAATAAGTAATATCTAACTGTTCACTTTGTTTAGGGAAAAGGAATTCTTCATATTATAAGTTGCAACAGATAGTTGTGTATAGGCATTGAAAAATACATAAAACCAAATAACCTAAAAAATTAGGTGAAAAGATTGCCTCTAGCACAAAACTGTCAATATCGACAAAATAGCAAGAAATTCTGAAAAAAAAAAGAAAAGTAAAAAAAATATTGAAAAATTGTTGTGCTGAAGCTGGGGCCCCCCTGATGGGGGACCTCCCAGGGTCCCAGTCACAGACGCGACTGCTGCACCCCCGGTAGTTCTGCCCCTGTCTCTACACTTTTAACTGATCTGTGTGATACCTAATTAAGCAATACATTACCCAATTGACCTTAACTGGTAACCACAATAAAAACACAACCAATCCAGGATTTGGGTTATAAAGGCTGCAGTTTTTATTATCAAACTAAAACATAAGTAAACAACAACAATGTAAAATCCCCATTCTTTAACCCTTTGATGACAGGTTGATTTGTCTACATCAGAACGCAAATTTGATTGCGAGATTTCAATGATGGGATCGGGTCAGGGGGGCGTCCCTTTGATGCTAGGCACGCTCTCCAGACCGTGATCACATCCTGGAAGCGCCGTTTGCTTCAGGACAGCCAAACAGCTAGGACATTCTATTCTGTCCTAACGGCGCTAAAGCCTGGTGCGGTTAGGACGGAATAGAATGTCAGAACTACATATATAAGTACCAGTGATGTGCAGTCACTAGAGGCAGGTGAGGCAGTGCTTCACCTCTCATATGGGCAAAAATATATTTTTTTTTATTGGCTTAAAAAAAAAAATTGTAATTTTTTTTCCCCCAGCATTTTTTTTCTCTCACAGCTATATGTTGTGCAATGGAGAGGCACAAGCAGGTCTGCCCACCATTACACAACATGCTGCGCCACCTACTGGATGCAAGTGGTTAAGATCATTGCATGGCCCATTAACTGCTTATTTGAGGCAGTCCTATTTGGGCTGAACCAATCCAGCGAGAGGCATTTGTAAGTGGAACATAGGGTTGGGGCTGGATGTTAAATCATATAAAACAAAACAAAAACGGAAAAAAACAACTTTCATATATTTTGTTGCTGTCCTGTGAACCTGCTAGTTTGCTAAAGTGAAAAAGAGAGTTCTGTTCTTCCCCTCTAAGTGCAGTGGAATGTGCCACTGTCACTTCCTGAATCCTTACAGAGCAGGAAGAGAGGCAGAGAGAGCAGTGTTTCAGCCACATCTTATTAAAGTAAGATTTTACTGAAAGGGATTCTGTTAGTGAAAATGATAATTTAATGAATGTGGTTTAGTGTTTTTTTTACTCTTTTACAGCAGGGTCGTTTTTGTATTTTGTTTACTCAAACTTTACACCCACTAACTTAGAAGCTTGCCTCTGTACTTCACACTAAATTATAGACTCATTTTCTGAACTCTCTGTAGCTCTGCTATTTTATTACTTAAAAATGCAGTGGTCCCTCTCCCCCCCCCCCCTTGTGTATGTGTGTGTGTCTCTCTCTCTATCTATCCATCTCTCTCCTTATGTGTTGTTCTCCCCCATGGTCTCTTTCTCTCTCTGTCTCTCTTCCTCCCCCTCTGACTCTCATCCCCTATGTGTCTCTCTAACCCTCTGTGTGTGATTGTGTCTCTCTCTCTCTCTCTCTCTCTCTCTCTCTAACCCTCTGTGTGTGATTGTGTCTCTCTCTCTAACCCTCTGTGTGTGATTGTGTCTCTCTCTCTCTCTCTAACCTTCTGTGTATGATTGTGTCTCTCTCTCTCTAACCCTCTGTGTGTGATTGTGTCTCTCTCTTTCTCTCTCACCCTCTGTGTGTGATTGTGTCTCTCTCTCTTTCTCTCTCTCTCTAACCCTCTGTGTGTGATTGTCTCTCTCTCTCTCTCTCACCCTCTGTGTGTGATTGTGTCTGTCTCTCTTTTTCTCTCTCTAACCCTCTGTGTGTGATTGCGTCTCTCTCTTTCTCTCTCACCCTCTGTGTGTGATTGTCTCTCTCTCTCTCTCTCTCTCTCACCCTCTGTGTATGATTGTGTCTATCTTTCTCTCTCTCTAACCCTCTGTGTGTGATTGTGTCTCTCTCTCTAACCCTCTGTGTGTGATTGTGTCTCTCTCTCTCTTTCTCTCTCTCTCTCTAACCCTCTGTGTGTGATTGTGTCTCTCTCTCTTTCTCTCTCTCTCTCTCTCGAACCCTCTGTGTGTGATTGTGTGTCTCTCTCTCTTTCTCTCAAACCCTCTGTGTGTGATTGTGTCTCTCTCTTTCTCTCTCTCTCTAACCATCTGTGTGTGATTGTGTCTCTTTCTCTCTCTCTCTCTCTCTCTCTCTCTAACCCTCTGTGTGTGATTGTGTCTCTCTCTCTCTCTCTCTAACCCTCTGTGTATGATTGTGTCTCTCTATTTCTCTCTCTCTCTAACCCTTTGTGTGTGATTGTGTCTCTCTTTCTCTCTCTCTAACCCTATGTGTGTGTTTGTGTCTCTCTTTCTCTAACCCTCTGTATGTGATTGTGTCTCTTTTTCTCTCTAACCCTCTGTGTGTGATTGTGTCTCTCACTCTCTCTTTATTTCTCTCTCTCTAACCCTCTGTGTGTGATTGTGTCTCTCTCTCTTCTCTCTCTCTAACCCTCTGTGTGTGATTGTGTCTCTCTTTCTCTCTCTCTAACCCTATGTGTGTGATTGTGTCTCTCTCTTTCTCTCTCTCTAACCCTCTGTGTGTGATTGTGTCTCTCTCTCTCTCTCTTTCTCTCTAACCCTCTGTGTCTCTCTCCCCCGTCTCTCTCTCCCTTTCCCCCCGAGTGCTTTTCTGTGTCTCTGTCTACCTTTTATTTATTTAATTAATGAATTGGTAGTGCCATCTGATGGTGTGGCTTTATTTAAAGGGGTGGGGTCAAGCACCCCACCATCTTTTAATTTCACCAGCCACCACTGGATCAAGACATTTTTATTTTTACTGAATAATGAAAGAATCTATAAGCATAATTTGCAGCATTAAAGTAAAAAGTATGTTTTAAACATATTTTAATGGGCATGGATTTCTAGATCTCATAATCAGAGCAAGCATTGTGTTATCTGGCAAGAGTTTCTGTTACAATCCTTTTAGACTAAAATCAGATGTTTACTAAGTTGACCAGTTTTCCAAGACACCATTTAAAGGGACATGAAACCCATATGAAACCCATATGCAAATTTAAATAACTTTCCAATTTACATCTAATATCTAATTTTCTTCATTCTTTTGATATCCTTTGTCGAAAATCATATCTAAATATGCTCAGTAGCTGCTGATTGGTGGCTGCACATAGATACCTCATGTGATTGGCTCACCCATGTGCATTGCTATTTCTTCAACAAAGGATATCTAAAGAATGAAGGCGTATCCTAGCCACTTGTATTATTACACACGAACAATGGCACTAAAAGGGCTTTTTCCCTGTTATTCAATAATTACAGACTATATAATATGTATTTGTGAAACAAATATTGCTTATATAGGGAATGGTGCTAATGCATAAGTAGATAAATTTCAGAAAACTAAGGAGAATCACACAAGGAGTGTGGATATCTCCTGGAAGTATGCACCTGAAAGCACTCTTAGCCTAGACTCTGTGGCAGTAATTCCAGAACGGGTAAAATTAAAATATAACTTTTATTATGAATTGCTCTTAAAATAAGGGTAACACACAAATTAAAAACGACACTAGCACCTCCAAGACATCTATTAAGTGGTTCACTCTTTAGGAGGACTTATTAGATAAAAGGCCTAATGTATATAATTATATTCTCCTTAATAGAGTTATCTTTGTTCTGCTATACTGCTGCTATTGGGTCCAAATAATGTATGTGTGCAGTCATAATATGACTACCACCCTATATAAGGATATTTGGTTACCCTAATGACTCTGGATCATGTGGTGTTAGCCAGAATTGTGTCTGTTTGTATAAATATTTTCTGAGAGGACAATAACTGATTGATTTCTCTCAGTGAGGCCAAATATCCTCACTGTTTAATGGTACAACATGTGGATGTTTATTGAAAAAACAATATTCAGTGTTGCTTGTATCTAGATGTATACTATTTAGACTCTGTACTCTAAATAATAGTTGTGAAGTTTTGTGTGCAACACTATAGTGTTATATTATATTGACCACATATGTGAAATAGTTTTCTGATATCTAAGCTCAATATAATCCCCAACCGTTTACTCAGTGCAAATCCTTGTTGTTATATTATTACTATTTTGTTCAGTTATCATTCACTTTGTAAGTAATATGGGAGTGCTCTCAGTCAAGCTAATGTTACGGTCACTGCTTGACTACTGATATATACAGCATTAGCACAACAGCACTAAACAATATCACTATAGAGTTAATGTGGGTTACAATATTTTCTTTTATCTTAGCGCTGCATCAATATCCTTTGTGGTATCTAGTATTGGTTGCAAAGCAGCAGCACTGTTATTGTGTTTCTATTTTGTATCACATTTCAGTTACATTCAATTCGTGCTGTAAACTTGTAACTAATTCCTATACTGGATAGTATAGTTCTATTTGAATTGGTTGGTATCTATACTCGTGTCAATTCAGATTGCAACTGACTCGGTAGGTTCTATTATACCCTCTATTGTCCTGCACAGTAATAAGTAAGACTGATTGTATTTCAGTTAGCCAAAAATTCTAGCTAAGTCTGGCACAACCCAGACTGTACAACAAGTTAACTACGTATAGCAGATATTGAGTATTAGATTGTCATTGAGGTGCTAGGCTTTTAAAAAATTTTGAGAGCGCCCAAACACTCGCTGTGACTCCTGACTAGTTTCGCCCCTCCGGGCTTTGTCAAAGGCGGCGAGCCGCCGTTGTTGGGGGAGTATATACCGGTTGAAACCGGAAGTCCCGCCTTGCTTCTATTGTGATTGGCTCTTGATCAGACAAGGTTCATTGATTGACAGCTTCTACTTGCAATCATTATTTGGGGATTATTGGTTTGTGTCCTATGCTGATGTTACGCGTGCTGTCTGTATGTTAAATGACAGATTCGGTCAGTGTTCTATACTGATTCCTAAGGTGGTCTACCTTATTTGATATTATCATGGTGTTCAAATATTGATACATATACTATTATTTCGATATTTTGCTGATCATTGTGACTAATCATTAACTACTCTTTGGATAAATTACATTCCTAATATGATGGAAATAGATTAACTTCTCATCTAATGTAAATAGCAGTTTAATATCTGAGTCCAGTGCCATAGATATTAATTATTAGTTTTAGGCTGTACTGCAGTGAAGAACAGATACGGTCTTATAATGTGACTGTGCTCTTGCGTGAAACTAAATAAAAGTGTTGGTGAAAATTAATATGTGAAATGAGAAAATAAAATAAAAAGATTTGTTAACTCTCTACAGTGCTGTGAGTGTTCACGTTATTTGAAGAACATGTTTATGTTACATCCCTTGTTTCGTTGTGTGTTTTGTCCTAGTGTCTTGTGATACTTGATTGTAAATATTGTGATGAATATAATCTTGCTATTGAGTTCAAAGCTAGCAATTTAAATTAGTGCTGTTTGTTATTTTAGTTGTCTGTGTGATAAATTAATTGTGTGTTAATTATGAAAACACTGGTTAGACAGTCTATTCCAGTGGTTCGTGAATGTGTTCTTGTAAACAGATTTTTGTGACATTAACTTTTGTGAAAAGTTGGGGGAAGGGGTGAAAGAACTATATTCACTTAACATACTTCATTTTTGTGACTCTTTACTTGTGTATTTTACTTATTTGTATTATATCATATTGTTTCATTTATATTGTGTCAACTTTTTTAATCGTGATCTGTTTCTAATGATTCTTGATTATTCTATATGGTTACTGTATCAGTGTATACATTTTAAAGTTTACAGAAAAACATAATAGTTATTCTGTTCATTCAGCCCATATGGTTGGACTGAATTTAATAAATAGATCCACCTACTCTCAGCTCTCAGCAGGGCATTTTCTAGATTTCCTCCTCGCATTCCTAAACTCACTTTTTCTATACCCCAGCATTGCAAGTCATTTGAGTTTGAATTGTGGAATTTTAAGAAATGTGCAGCTACACTAGTTATGGATTTCATTTCATCCTTATCTTTCGCTGCATTTTTGATATTCCTTAGGTGTTCCATAAGCCTCAGATGTAATTTCCTTGAGGTCATTCCTACATAGTACAGGTTGCATGTGCAGTGTAATACATAAATTACACTCTCTGTATTGCAACTTATATATCTTCTGATGTTATGCTTTTTCCCAAATCTGTCTGTGATGGTATCTGTGTTACGTATATATTTACAAGTGCTGCAGTTGCCACATTTACGTGCTCCTGGCTTGAATGCTGTTTTGGTTTTCTTCTTTTGAAAGTGACTACTGGTTATAAGATCTTTTACATTTTTCGTCCTTCTGTATCCCACTGAGGGCCTCTCACCTAGAGTGGTCTTTAGTGTCGGATCCATCATTAAGATATTCCAGTGTTTCTGTATGATGTTCAGAATTTGTGGAGTTTGGCTGTTGTATGTCATAATTAGCCTGGGTATATTGGAGCTTTTTTTATGTTTTTTGAAAAGGAGGTCATGTCTTGGGGTATGTGCTGCTCTATACTTAGCTTTTTTGGTACTCCTTTTGCTGTACCCTCTTGTCCACAATCTTTCTTCCAATTCTTTTGCCCTAATGTTGAATACCTGCTCATCCGAGCAATTTCTGCGTAGTCTTAAAAATTCTCCAGTTGGTAAACTTTTCATTGTGCCAGGAGCATGTGCACTTGTGCTGTGTAGCACACTGTTTGCAGCAGTAGGCTTTCTGTATAGATCAGTAGTAACATTTCCATCACTGTTCTTATTGATTGTTAAGTCCAAAAAGTTTATTTTGGTGAGGCTTGCTTCATGTGTTAATTTTATGTTTAGATCATTTTGATTTAGATGTTTTAAGAAATTCAACAATTCACTGTGTGTGCCCTCCCAGATAAAAAGGATGTCATCTATAAATCTTATCCACAATGGGATATTATCAGTATATTTTTGATTGCTTTCAGTAAACACAAATTCTTTCTCCCACCAGCCTAGAAACAAGTTGGCATAAGTGGGCGCACAGGTAGTGCCCATTGCTGTGCCTCTGGTTTGAAGATAATACTGGCCATCAAATGTGAAAAAATTGTAATTCAGTACAAAGTCTAGCATGTTTAAGATGAACTTGTCGTGTTCCCTGTTCTCTTCAGAATATCTTTCTAAAAAGTATCTGGTGGCTTGTAACCCTTGTTGATGGTTGATCGAGGTATAAAGGGACTCTACATCTGTAGTGACAAGCCAAGTGGTGTCATTTAACGTTATGTTTTCTAGTCTTTGTAAAACCTGCATAGAGTCTTGTACATATGAAGGTAGTTCTTCTACATACTGGCGTAATCTTAAATCTATATATGAGCTAGCTCTCTCTGTTAAGCTTTCAATGCCTGACACTATGGGCCTGCCTGGTGGAATTTGTGCATTTTTATGTATTTTCGGTATCATATAAAAAGTGGCAACCTTAGGTTTGTCCACTTTTAAATATTTGTGTTCTTTAGTTGTGATGACTCCTTCTTTAAAGGCTTTGTTGACCATGTTTGAGTAAATTTTTGAATAGCCTTCCATGGGATTGTGTAACAATCTAGTGTAACAGGACTTATCTTTTAGTTGTTTGTTGGCCTCTTTGAGGTACATGTCTATAGGCCAAATGACTATATTGCCACCCTTGTCAGATCCACGAATGACTACTTCATCCCATTGTGTCATTTCGTGTATCGCCTGTTGTTCTTCAAATGTTAAATTGTATTTTTTGGGCGCTAGTTTAAGAGATGTAATGTCCCGGCACACACTATCTCTAAACATCTCAATTTGAGGATTGTTATAGTTTTTTGGTACAAATGTGGATTTGTTTCTTATGTTGCCTCTCCATCTGTCTGGAGTCTTAGGTTCTGATTCACCTAGTAAATCTTCTAGATCATTTAAAGTTAATCTTTCTTCTTCTGTCCATCCTGACATATTTTCTTCCGATGAGAAGAATTTTTTCAGAAACAATTTTCTAGTAAACAGTTGAATATCTTTTACAACCTCAAATTTGTCTACATTATTAGTTGGACAAAAAGATAAACCTTTGGATAGTACAGAGATATGATTGGGTGTTAGCTTTAATGTGGATAAATTAATGACTCTCATTGATTCATTCTGATCTGTGAGAAGGGGCTCTGTTCTCTCCTGGGTGGTCTCCAGTGGCCTTGTTGTCCTCTCTGATACCTGGTTCTGCCTCTTGTTGGTCTTTTGTTTATGCCTCCCCCCTCTGCGTATTCCCCTCCTGCCTCTCCTGCATCTAAAAAATCCTTCCTCTTGTTTCTGCTTGATGACCTTGGTACAATGGGGTTGGGTGGGGGTACAGATGTTTGTTGGGGGGCAGTGCTATTGGAACTTCCTTCCTCTCCATCTGTATCAGAGATATCACTTTCTATAATATTCACTCTTGGGTTTTTGTTTGTATTTCTATAGAACCCATTCTTGCGCCATTTATACACTCTGTTATTGCTATAATCACTAATGTCTCTATTAAGTTTCCCAGATTTTATATTTTTGAGTTCTTGCTCGTACTTGTCTAGTTCTTGTTGATACAATTTATATTGTTGATTAAAGTCAGGATTTAGTTCAAATTTTTTGAGATTTTCATACTGTTCCTTTATTTTGGTTTCAAACAGATCATATTCTAGTGTATCATGTTTTACTAGAATTTTCATCAATTTCTCTGAACATTCAGAGAGAGCTTCCTCCCACTCAATTGTTAAACTATCAATTTTGAACTCAAAAGCTGGAAATAGCTGTATGCGTAACCCTCTGGGTATAAGTTTTCTTTCTATATATTTTTCAAAAAAGTGTTTGTTCCACCATGTTTTGTCCTGTTTGTACAGGGTTCTATGTAGATCTTTTAACGCCCCATCTAGTGAAGTAGCTACTGGTGTATTTCCGGTACTTTGGCCACTGTCAAAAATGTCATTTAGGTCTGCTGTTCTTTTTTGCTGTCTTGCTTGTCTGTCTGTATTAAATACAGAATCCATTATTAGGTATAATGTATAGGAGTCTATGTGCTCTATTGTTCAGAAAAATCTGGTGATCCCAGACAACTTTACTTGTATTATTACACACGAACAATGGCACTACAAGGGCTTTTTCCCTGTTATTCAATAATTACAGACTATATAATATGTATTTGTGAAACAAATATTGCTTATATAGGGAATGGTGCTAATGCATAAGTAGATAAATTTCAGAAAACTAAGGAGAATCACACAAGGAGTGTGGATATCTCCTGGAAGTATGCACCTGAAAGCACTCTTAGCCTAGACTCTGTGGCAGTAATTCCAGAACGGGTAAAATTAAAATATAACTTTTATTATGAATTGCTCTTAAAATAAGGGTAACACACAAATTAAAAACGACACTAGCACCTCCAAGACATCTATTAAGTGGTTCACTCTTTAGGAGGACTTATTAGATAAAAGGCCTAATGTATATAATTATATTCTCCTTAATAGAGTTATCTTTGTTCTGCTATACTGCTGCTATTGGGTCCAAATAATGTATGTGTGCAGTCATAATATGACTACCACCCTATATAAGGATATTTGGTTACCCTAATGACTCTGGATCATGTGGTGTTAGCCAGAATTGTGTCTGTTTGTATAAATATTTTCTGAGAGGACAATAACTGATTGATTTCTCTCAGTGAGGCCAAATATCCTCACTGTTTAATGGTACAACATGTGGATGTTTATTGAAAAAACAATATTCAGTGTTGCTTGTATCTAGATGTATACTATTTAGACTCTGTACTCTAAATAATAGTTGTGAAGTTTTGTGTGCAACACTATAGTGTTATATTATATTGACCACATATGTGAAATAGTTTTCTGATATCTAAGCTCAATATAATCCCCAACCGTTTACTCAGTGCAAATCCTTGTTGTTATATTATTACTATTTTGTTCAGTTATCATTCACTTTGTAAGTAATATGGGAGTGCTCTCAGTCAAGCTAATGTTACGGTCACTGCTTGACTACTGATATATACAGCATTAGCACAACAGCACTAAACAATATCACTATAGAGTTAATGTGGGTTACAATATTTTCTTTTATCTTAGCGCTGCATCAATATCCTTTGTGGTATCTAGTATTGGTTGCAAAGCAGCAGCACTGTTATTGTGTTTCTATTTTGTATCACATTTCAGTTACATTCAATTCGTGCTGTAAACTTGTAACTAATTCCTATACTGGATAGTATAGTTCTATTTGAATTGGTTGGTATCTATACTCGTGTCAATTCAGATTGCAACTGACTCGGTAGGTTCTATTATACCCTCTATTGTCCTGCACAGTAATAAGTGCCATTGTTCGTGTGTAATAATACAAGTAAAGTTGTCTGGGATCACCAGATTTTTCTGAACAATAGAGCACATAGACTCCTATACATTATACCTAATAATGGATTCTGTATTTAATACAGACAGACAAGCAAGACAGCAAAAAAGAACAGCAGACCTAAATGACATTTTTGACAGTGGCCAAAGTACCGGAAATACACCAGTAGCTACTTCACTAGATGGGGCGTTAAAAGATCTACATAGAACCCTGTACAAACAGGACAAAACATGGTGGAACAAACACTTTTTTGAAAAATATATAGAAAGAAAACTTATACCCAGAGGGTTACGCATACAGCTATTTCCAGCTTTTGAGTTCAAAATTGATAGTTTAACAATTGAGTGGGAGGAAGCTCTCTCTGAATGTTCAGAGAAATTGATGAAAATTCTAGTAAAACATGATACACTAGAATATGATCTGTTTGAAACCAAAATAAAGGAACAGTATGAAAATCTCAAAAAATTTGAACTAAATCCTGACTTTAATCAACAATATAAATTGTATCAACAAGAACTAGACAAGTACGAGCAAGAACTCAAAAATATAAAATCTGGGAAACTTAATAGAGACATTAGTGATTATAGCAATAACAGAGTGTATAAATGGCGCAAGAATGGGTTCTATAGAAATACAAACAAAAACCCAAGAGTGAATATTATAGAAAGTGATATCTCTGATACAGATGGAGAGGAAGGAAGTTCCAATAGCACTGCCCCCCAACAAACATCTGTACCCCCACCCAACCCCATTGTACCAAGGTCATCAAGCAGAAACAAGAGGAAGGATTTTTTAGATGCAGGAGAGGCAGGAGGGGAATACGCAGAGGGGGGAGGCATAAACAAAAGACCAACAAGAGGCAGAACCAGGTATCAGAGAGGACAACAAGGCCACTGGAGACCACCCAGGAGAGAACAGAGCCCCTTCTCACAGATCAGAATGAATCAATGAGAGTCATTAATTTATCCACATTAAAGCTAACACCCAATCATATCTCTGTACTATCCAAAGGTTTATCTTTTTGTCCAACTAATAATGTAGACAAATTTGAGGTTGTAAAAGATATTCAACTGTTTACTAGAAAATTGTTTCTGAAAAAATTCTTCTCATCGGAAGAAAATATGTCAGGATGGACAGAAGAAGAAAGATTAACTTTAAATGATCTAGAAGATTTACTAGGTGAATCAGAACCTAAGACTCCAGACAGATGGAGAGGCAACATAAGAAACAAATCCACATTTGTACCAAAAAACTATAACAATCCTCAAATTGAGATGTTTAGAGATAGTGTGTGCCGGGACATTACATCTCTTAAACTAGCGCCCAAAAAATACAATTTAACATTTGAAGAACAACAGGCGATACACGAAATGACACAATGGGATGAAGTAGTCATTCGTGGATCTGACAAGGGTGG